>NW_026576120.1:7500-12500 GCF_028641065.1 Leucoraja erinaceus | reverse complement strand
CAGATTAGGAGACCAAAACTGTACGCAATACTCCAGGTGTGGTCTCACCAAGACCCTGTACAACTGCAGTAGAACCTCCCTGCTCCTATACTCAAATCCTTTTGCTATGAAAGCTAACATACCATTCGCTTTCTTCACAGCCTGCTGCACCTGCATGCCTACTTTCAATGACTGGTGTACCATGACACCCAGGTCTCGCTGCATCTCCCCTTTTCCTAGTCGGCCACCATTTAGATAATAGTCTGCTTTCCTGTTTTTTCCACCAAAATGGATAACCTCACATGTTGCCAGGACTCGAGGGGCTGAGCTCTCGGGAGAGGTTGAGCAGGCTGGGACTCTATTCCTTGGAGCGCAGGAGGATGAGGGGTAGATCTTATAGTGGTGTACAAAATCATGAGAGGAATAGATCGGGTGGGTGTGTGGAACGAGCTGCCGGAGGAGGGAGTTGAGGCTGGGACTATCCCAACGTTTAAGAAACAGTTAGACAGGTACATGGATGCAACAGGTTTGGAGGGATATGGACCCAAACGCAGGCAGGTGGGACTAGTGTAGCTGGGACATTGTTGGCCGGTGTGGGCAAGTTGGGCCGAAGGCCCTGTTTCCACACTGTTTGACTCTGTGATTGTGGTAGAATAGTGGAACTCATCGAAGCAGGAAACAAAAGAGTCGCGCACTTCTGGCGCTAACAAAGTTTCAAGTATTCTCTCTCCCTCTCACCCCTCCCTCTCTCTCCCTCCCTCTCTCTCTCCCTCCCTCTCACCCCTCCCTCTCAACCCTCCCCTCTCTCCCTCTCACCCTTCCCTCTCACCCCTCCCTCTCTCTCTCCCCTCTCCCCCTCTCTCACCTTCTCCCTCCCTCTCTCCCTCCCTCTCCTCCCTCCCTCCCTCTCTCCCTCCCTCTCACCCCTCCCTCTCCCTCTCTCTCCCCTTCCTCTCCCCTTCTCTCCCTCTCCCCCCTCCCTCCCTATCTCTCTCTCTCCCTCTCTCTCCCTTCTTTATCTCTCCCCCCCTCCTTCTCTCTCCCTCCCCTCCCTCTCACACCTCCCTCTCTCTCTCCCTCCCTCTCTCTCTCCCCCTCTCTCCCCCTCCCTCCCTCTCTCCCTCTCTCTCTCTCCGTCTCTCTCTCTCTCTCTCCCTCTCTCTCTCTCTCTCTCCCCCCCTCTCTCCCCCTCTCCCCCCCTCCCTCCCTCCCGCCCTCCCCTTGCAGACGTTTGGAGAGAAGTTGCTGGGGGTGATGTCGTGGATAATGCCCATCTCCGTCGCCCTCTCCACCTTCGGAGGCGTCAATGGATCGCTCTTCACCTCCTCCAGGTCAGTGTGTTTTGCCCTCGCTGGGCGGGGGAGGGGGGGGGGGCAGGGGGGAGGGGGCAGGTGGGGGGGGGGGAGATTGGGTCATTTGGAGAGTTGCACCTACCCAACCCCCCCTCCCCTCCACCCCCCTCCCCGCACAGGACTGGTGTTCCCGAGGGGTCACCTGGTCAGGTTCCCAGCCACCATCCAATGATTAAATGGCGGAGCAAATGCGATCCTTGGCCCAACTCTGCTCCTGTGTCGTGTGGGAGGTGGGGCAACAGACCGCTGGAGACCGGGGGGGGGGGGGTCGGGGGGTTACAGGCGGCGGGGGGGGGGGGGGGTGTTGCTTCATTCACAAGTGTGAGGGAGGGAGTGAGAGTGTGAGGGCGGGAGTGTGGCAGAGTCTCCTAATCATTCCTCTCATTCTCTTTCACTCCTCTGTCTCTCTCCCCTCTCTCTCCATTTTTCACATTCTCTCTCTCTCTCTCTATCCCCCCCCTTACCTCCCACTATTTCTCTTCCCCATTTCTCTCTCTCACACCCCCATATCACCCTCCCCCCCTCTCTTACTCGCTACTTCTCTTTGCCTCATCCCACTCTCCCCTTTCTCTCTCTCTCTCCCTCTTCCCGTCTCTCAACCCCCCCTCACCTTGTCATTCTTTCTCTCCCAGGATTTGAGTATAGGAGCAGGGAGGTTCTACTGCAGTTGTACAGGGTCTTGGTGAGACCACACCTGGAGTATTGCGTACAGTTTTGGTCTCCTAATCTGAGGAAGGACATTCTTGCCATAGAGGGAGTACAGAGAAGGTTCACCAGACTGATTCCTGGGATGTCAGGACTGTCTTATGAAGAAAGACTGGATAGACTTGGTTTATACTCTCTAGAATTTAGGAGTTTGAGAGGGGATCTTATAGAAACTTACAAAATTCTTAAGGGGTTGGACAGGCTAGATGCAGGAAGATTGCTCCCGATGTTGGGGAAGTCCAGGACAAGGGGCCACAGCTTAAGGATAAGGGGGAAATCCTTTAAAACCGAGATGAGAAGAACTTTTTTCACACAGAGAGTGGTGAATCTCTGGAACTCTCTGCCGCAGAGGGTAGTTGAGGCCACACAGTTCATTGGCTATATTTAAGAGGGAGTTAGATGTGGCCCTTGTGGCTAAAGGGATCAGGGGGTATGGAGAGAAGGCAGGTACAGGATACTGAGTTGGATGATCAGCCATGATCATATTGAATGGCGGTGCAGGCTCGAAGGGCCGAATGGCCTACTCCTGCACCTATTGTCTATGTTTCTTTCTTTCTTTCTTTGTTTCCCTCTCTCCCCTTCTCCCTCTTTCTCTCTCTCTCTCCCCCTCTCTCTCCCCTTCTCCCTCTCTCTCTCTCTCTCTCCCCCCTTCTCCCTCTCTCCCTCTCTCTCTCTCTCCCCCCTCTCCCTCTCCTCTCCCCCCTCCCTCTCTCCCCCCTGCCACTGGGTGCTCTCTCTGACAGAGGTACGTTCTCCCTGCAGGTTGTTCTTTGCTGGAGCTCGAGAGGGGCACCTGCCCAGACTACTGGCCATGATTCACATCAAGCGTTTCACCCCCATCCCCGCGCTGATCTTCACCGTAAGGACGCCGACCGGCATCAGCCCCCCGTCCCCCTCCCGTCCCCCCGCTAGTCCCTGCCATGCCAGGACCGAGCGCAGGAGTTGCCCGCGTCCCACCGTGGGGTCAGGGTAGAGTGAATACGAAGAGGATGTTTCCACTTGTGGGAGAGTCTGGGATCAGAGGACGAATGGAGATGAGGAGGAATCTCTTTAGCCAGAGGGTGGTGAATCTGTGGAACTCATTGCTACAGACGGCTGTGGAGGCCAAGTCTTGATTAGTGCGAGTGCCAGGGGTTACGGGGAGAAGGCAGGAGAATGGGGTTAAGGGGGAGAGATAGATCAGCTGTGAATGAATGGCGGAGTAGACTCGATGGGCCGAATGGACACTGGCAGCCATTTGCAGTGTCCCCGTCCCCCGTCCCACACACTGGCAGCCATTTGCAGTGTCCCCCCCCCCCCCCCCCCCGTCCCACACTGGCAGCCATTTGCAGTGTCCCACACTGGCAGCCATTTGCAGTGTCCCCCCTTGTCCCACCGTGGCAGCCATTTGCAGTGTCCCCCCTTGTCCCACTCTGGCAGCCATTTGCAGTGTCCCCCCTTGTCCCACCGTGGCAGCCATTTGCAGTGTCCCCGTCCCCCGTCCCACACTGGCAGCCATTTGCAGTGTCCCCCCCCCCCTGTCCCACACTGGCAGCCATTTGCAGTGTCCCACACTGGCAGCCATTTGCCGTGTCCCCCCTTGTCCCACCGTGGCAGCCATTTGCAGTGTCCCCCCTTGTCCCACACTGGCAGCCATTTGCAGTGTCCCCCCTTGTCCCACACTGGCAGCCATTTGCAGTGTCCCCCCTTGTCCCACCGTGGCAGCCATTTGCAGTGTCCCCCCCCCTGTCCCACCCTGGCAGCCATTTGCAGTGTCCCCCTACAGGTGGGGAGGGGGGTGACCAACTTTGCTGTTTCCCCATGTCACGCTGTGTCTCTGTCTCTCCCCGTCTCCCCCTTCCCTCTCACCCCCACCGCCCCTCTTGCCCCCACAACCTCCCTCCCCCCTCCCCCTCCCTCCCTCCCCCTCCCTCCCTCACTCTCCTCACTCTCCCCCTCCCTGTCCCTGTGTCTGCCCCTGCAGGGTGCGTCGACGCTGCTGATGCTGGTGACCAGTGACATCTACACCCTCATTAACTACGTGGGCTTCATCAACTACCTGTTCTACGGGGTGACCATCGCTGGGCAGATCGGGCTGCGCTGGAAGCAGCCCAACCTGCACCGGCCCATCAAGGTCTGGGGGAGAGGGGAGGGGGAGGGAGATGGGGGGAGGGGGATGGGGATGGGGGGGGAGAGGGGAGGGGGAGGGCGGAGGGGTTGGGGGAGGGAGATGGGGGAGAGGGAAGGGGGAGGGGGGAGGGGGGGGGGGGGGGAGGGGGGGAGAGAGGGAGAGAGAGGGGGAGAGGGGGGGGGGAAAAGAGGAGGGAGAGAGAGAGGGCGAGGGGGAGAGTGAGAGAGGGAGGGAGAAATAAATGGAGGGAGAATTATACTGTAATAACTATAATAATCTGAAAATGTATCTCTCCCTCTCTCTTTCTCTCTCTCCCTCCCTCCCTCTCTCTCTCTCTCCCTGGCCAGGGCAGGTTGTTAAAGTGCGGAGCCAGCGGTTTTGTTCTGACCTTTCCTCCTGTTTGTTTGTAGAAACAGCCTGTGATTGTGCTGACGCTGGGCAAACACCGTGGGGAGGGAGGGGGGGGGGTTTTATTCATGAATCAGTCCTCACCGCAGCAAATAATCCAGCTGTCAGTCCCCCGTCCCCCCCCCCCCTGCCTGCCTTGGTGGACCCAGCTCTCCTGTTACCCTCCCCGCAGGTCTGACCTGTTGCCCCCATGATCTCACCTGTACCCCACCCCTCCCCCTCGTTACCCCCACTCTGACCCCCCCCTCCCCCCCTCTCTGTCCGCAGGTGAACCTGGTTTTCCCGGTGGTCTACCTGTTGTTCTGGGCGTTCCTCATCATCTTCAGCCTGTGGTCGGAGCCGGTGGTCTGTGGGATCGGCCTGGCCATCATGATGACTGGCGTGCCCGTGTACTACCTGGCCATCCACTGGCAGCACAAACCCCAGTGTTTCCACAACATGATCGG
>NW_026576119.1:185000-203300 GCF_028641065.1 Leucoraja erinaceus | reverse complement strand
CTTTTTTCACACTGAGTGGGAATCTATGGAAACTCTATGCCCAGAGGGTAGGTTTGAGGCCAGGTTCCCATTGGCTGTTAATCTTAGCAGGAGAGAGTTAGATGTTGCCCTTGTGGCCCCTTAAGGGGATCAGAGGGGTATGGAGAGAGGCCCCAGTTACAGGATATACTGAGTTTGGATTAAATCAGCCATGTATCATTTGGAATGGCGGTTTGCAAGGCTCGAAGGGCCCGAATGGCCTCCCTACTCCTGTACCCTAATTTCTATTTTCTATGTTTCTCTGTTTCAAGAGAGAGTTAGATTTAGCTCTTAGTGCTAACGGAATCAAGGGATACGGGGAGAAGGCAGGAACGGGGTACTGATTGGGGATGATCAGCCATGATCATATTGAATGGCAGTGCTGGCTCGAAGGGCCAAATGGCCTACAGGAGCCTGAAGACTGCAATGCCCAGGTTCAGGAATAGCTACTTCCCCACAGCCATCAGGCTATTAAACCTGGCTCGGACAAAACTCTGAACATTAATAACCCATTATTTGTTTATTTGCACTTTATCAGTTTATTTATTCATGTGTGTATATATTTATATTATGGTATAATATAAACTTGCCCCCCTGCAGGAACTATACATCAGTAGAGGTGCAACTCTAGAGCCAACAAGATCATGGGAGACCCCTTCCCTTCCACCCCTGCAACGGACTGTTCCAGCTGCTACGGTCAGGCAAACGCCTCCGTTGCCATGCGGTGAGAACGGAGAGGTTGAGAAGGAGTTTCTTCCCAGAGGCCTTTCGGGCTGTAAACGCCTTTCTCACCAGGGACTAACTCTACAGAACGTTTTTCCTTCCATTATTTATTATGTAAAAGAATATGTGTGTTATGATTGTGTTTATAATTTGTTTGGTTGTTTTGTTGTTTGTCTTTTGCACAAATGTCCGTGAGCATCGCCACTTTCATTTCACTGCACATCTCGTATGTGTATGTGACAAATAAACTTGACTTAAACTTGACTTGACTTGACTTGACTTGGTCTATGGACACACTGATCTGTTCTGTATTCATGCCTACTATGTTCAATTGTGCTGAAGCAAAGCAAGAATTTCATTGTCCTATACAGGGACACATGACAATAAACTCACTTGAATCTTGAATCTTGAATCTTGAATCTTGAATCTATTGACTATAGAAACATAGAAACATAGAAACATAGACAATAGATGCATGAGTAGCGGCCATTCGGCCCTTCGAGCCTGCACCGCCATTCAATGTGATCATGGCTGATCATCCAACTCCGTATCCCGTACCTGCCTTCTCTCCATACCCCCTGATCCCCTTAGCCACAAGGGCCACATCTAACTCCCTCTTAAATATAGCCAATGAACTGTGTGGCCTCAACTACCCTCTGCGGCAGAGAGTTCCAGAGATTCACCACTCTCTGTGTGAAAAAAGTTCTTCTCATCTCGGTTTTAAAGGATTTCCCCCTTATCCTTAAGCTGTGACCCCTTGTCCTGGACTTCCCCAACATCGGGAACAATCTTCCTGCATCTAGCCTGTCCAACCCCTTAAGAATTTTGTAAGTTTCTATACGATCCCCTCTCAATCTCCTAAATTCTAGAGAGTATAAACCGAGTCTATCCAGTCTTTCTTCATAAAACAGTCCTGACATCCCAGGAATCAGTCTGGTGAACCTTCTCTGCACTCCCTCTATGGCAATAATGTCCTTCCTCAGATTTGGAGACCAAATATGTGACTATGTTTCTATGTCTCTACTTGTGTTGCATCAATGTGTAGTGGGCATGGTGAGTAGGTTTGTGGTTGACCCCCCCAAGCTGGTGAGCAAAGGTCATCTCAGATTACAACAGCATCTTGACCCATTGAGTCCAGCGCATGTTATTGTCATGTGTTCCCACATAGAACAATGACATTCTTGCTTGCTGCAGCACAACACAATATGTAAACATAGTACAGGACAGGAGATGAAAGTTCAGTGTGTCTATATATAGATACACATGCACACATATTCTATAAATAACAAATATCGTGCAATAATAATAATAGTTTGTTGTAGTTCAGAGCTTATTTGATGTCGTGTTTAATAGACTTATGTCTGTGGGGATGTAGCTGTTCCTTTTCAATTCAATTCAATTCAACTTTATTGCCATTGCACAGATACAAGTATGGGTACAATGAAATGCAGTTTAGCGTCAGTCCGTAGTAATAATGCAATATAGAAATAAAAATACAGAATAATTAAACAATGGGGACGGAGAGACTGGAGAAATCTATCGGCGGGACTCCGAGTTCAGCAGTGTGATTGTATTGTTGTAGAAGCTGTTCCACATCCTACTAGTACGTGACCTGAGGCTCCTGTACCGCCTCCCTGATGGGAGGAGGGCAAACAGTCCATGGTTGGGGTGGGAGGGGTCTTTGATGATCTTCCCAGCCCGTCTCAGACACCGTTTTCGGTGGAGGGCATCCATGGCAGGGAGCGGGGCACCGATGATGTGCTGCGCGGTTTTCACCACCCGTTGTAGTGCTTTCCTGTCCGCAGCAGTGCAGCTGCTGTACCATACCGTGAAGCAGGTGGTCAGGATGCTCCTGATGGTGCAGCGGGATATGTTGGTCAGGATCCGGGGGGGACAGGTGGGCTTTCTTGAGCCTCCTCAGGAAGTAAAGGCCTTTTTGATCAGCTTGGAGGTGTTGAGGGACCGGGACAAATCCTCCGAGATATGCACTCCGAGCAATTTATAGCTGGAGACGCGCTCCACCTCAGTCCCGTTTATATGGATGGGGGTATGACTGCCTCCTCTGGTCTGCCTGAAGTCAACAATAATCTCCTTCGTCTTTTTGGAGTTGAGGACGAGGTTATTGTTGGCACACCAGGTGGTCAGGTGCTGGATCTCCTCCCTGTAGGCTGACTCATCGTTGTCGCTGATCAGTCCTACTACCGTGGTATCATCAGCAAACTTAATAATGGCGTTGGATCCGTACTTTGGGATGCAGTCGTGGGTGAAGAGGGAGTAGAGGAGAGGGCTGAGCACACAGCCCTGTGGCACTCCGGTGTTCAGTGTTATAGTGGAGGAGGTGAGGTTATTGACCCTAACAGACTGTGGTCTGTTAGTGAGGAAGTCCAGTGTCCAGTTGCAGAGGGAGGTGGAGATGCCAAGTCCACTGAGTTTGGTGATCAAGCTGGCTGGGATGACGGTGTTAAAGGCAGAGCTGAAATCAATGAACAGCAGTCTGATGTAGGAGTTGTTGTAGTCCAGGTGGGTCAGGGCAGAGTGTAGGGCCGCCGATATGGCGTCCTCTGTAGACCTGTTGGTCCGGTAGGCAAACTGATGGAGGTCCAGTGTGGGGAGGGGGAGGCAGGCTTTGAGGTGAGCCAAGATCAGACGCTCAAAGCACTTAGCAATGACAGGGGTGAGTGCCACTGGGCAGAAATCGTTGAGACTCCCTGTGGCTGATTATTTGGGCACTGGCACGATGGTTGATGTCTTGAGGCAAGTGGGGCCAACACCCTGGGCCAGTGAGAGATTGAAAATGTCGGCGAGGACTGGGGATAGTTGACCAGCACATGCCCTAAGCACCCGGCCAGGGATGCCATCGGGGCCGGCAGCTTTGCGCTCATTCACCTTGCTCAGTGCATCTTGTACAGCAGAGGTGGAGAGGCTGAGAGGTTGTTCATTCGGGGGTGGAGCAACTTTAATGGCTGGGGTTTTGTTGTCTCGGTCAAAGCGAGCATAGAAGTGGTTTAGCTCATCAGGCAGGGTGTCGTTGTCTGGGGGAGGGGTGTTAACTTTCTGATAATCGGCAAGGGATTTGATTCCTTGCCACATGCGCCTGGGGTCAGAGTTGTTTTGGAAATGCTCCTCAATCCGCCGTTTGTGATTGAGTTTAGCATTCCTAATTCCCATTTTCAGATTGGCCCTGGATGAGCTGTATCCCTCAGCGTCGCCAGGTCTGAAACCGGCATCGCGAGCCTTCAGCAGGAGTCTGACCTCCCTGCTCATCCACGGCTTCTGGTTAGGGAAGATCTTTATCTCTTGAACCTGGATGTTACAGATTTCAGGCTCCTGTACCTTCTTGCCGATGGCAGTGGTGAGATGAGTGTGTGGGGCCACTGTGATAGATCCCCTCGATGAACAAAGGAATGGAGTGGTCACCAGGCAAGCGGTCAACTCCTGGACCTGCTCTAGAAACAGTAGCCCATTAGTCATGTCACTGGAGCCCCAGCCATTCATGGGTCAACCTATCCACAAACAATGCTGGAGGAACTCAGCGGGTGAGGCAGCATCTTTGGAGCAAAGGAATAGTCTCCACAGATGCTGCCCCACCCACTGAGTTCCTTCAGCCTTTTATGTCTACCTTCAATTTTTTTTCCAGCATCTGCAGTTCTTTTTTAAACTATCGACAAGCAATATTGTAAGTAAGCATGCAGATACAGGAAACATAGAAACATAGAAACATAGACAATGGGTGCAGGAGTAGGCCACTCGGCTCTTCGAGCCTGCACCGCCATTCAATATGATCATGGCTGATCATCCAACTCAGTATCCCGTACCTGCCTTCTCTCCATACCCTCTGATCCCCTTAGCCACAAGGGCCACATCTAACTCCCTCTTAAATATAGCCAATGAACCGGCCTCAACTATCCTCTGTGGCAGAGAGTTCCAGAGATCCACCACTCTCTGTGTGAAAAAAGTTCTTCTCATCTCGGTTTTAAAGGATTTCCCCCTTATCCTTAAGCTGTGACCCCTTGTCCTGATCTTCCCTAACATCGGGAACAATCTTCCTGCATCCAGCCTGTCCAACCCCTTAAGGAGGCAGTGAAGAAAACCAATGGCATGTTGGCCTTTATAACAAGAGGAATCGAATACAGGAGCAAAGAGGTCCTTCTGCAGTTGTACAGGGCCCTAGTGCGACCACACCTGGAGTATTGTGTACAGTTTTGGTCCCCTAATTTGAGGAAGGACATTCTTGCTATTGAGGGAGCCCAGTGTAGGTTCACCAGGTTAATTCCCGGGATGGCGGGACTGTCATATGCCGAGAGAATGGAGCAGCTGGGCTTGTACACTCTGGAGTTTAGAAGGATGAGAGGGCATCTCATTGAAACATATAAAATTGTTAAGGGCTTGGACACGCTAGAGGCAGGAAACATGTTCCCGATGTTGGGGGAGTCCAGAACCAGGGGCCACACACAGTTTAAGAATAAGGAGTAAGCCATTTTGAACGGAGACGAGGAAACACTTTTTCTCACAGAGAGTTGTGTGTCTGTGGAATTCTCTGCCTCAGAGGGCGGTGGAGGCCGGTTCTCTGGAGAGAATTCTTTCAAGAGAGAGCTAGATAGGGCTCTTAAAGATAGCGAGAGAAAGTCAGGGGATATGGGGAGAAGGCAGGAACGGGGCACTGATTGGGGATGATCAGCCATGATCATATTGAATGGCGGTGCTGGCTCGAAGGGCCGAATGGCCTCTACTCCTGCACCTGTTGTCTATGTTTCTGTGTTTCTATGTAAGGAAGCAAAAAAGTCTCAAATCTCATTAAATCAGCAGGAGCTGCGTTTTGAGGAAGTGCTGGAGTAGTTGGGCACTTTACGGGGAATTGGGTTGAGACCTGTCAAGGTCACAGCAGGACTTCCATTTGGATCAGTCAGCGCTTGTCTGCTTGCGGGGGTGTCCTGATGTAGAATGAATGCAGCGTGAAGTGAATCACTTTAGCCTGGAATAATGAACAGCAGGGGGGGGGGGAACGAAGGCCGGGCTGGCACGAGAGACCATTCATGGCACGGAATAAAGGTCGAAAACAAGGAGCGGCGGTGGTGAACTAACTGGATGCTTCCTCTCTGCCTATTGAGTGGACAAGGACAGCGTAGGAGACAGTCTTACAGCACTGCAGTAGTTTAAACAATAGACAATAGACAATAGGCAGTAGGGGCAGGAGTAGAGGCCATTCGGCCCTTCGAGCCTGCACCGCCATTCAATGTGATCATGGCTGATCATCCAACTCAGTATCCCGTACCTGCCTTCTCTCCATACCCCCTGATCCCCTTGGCCACAAGGGCCACATCTAACTCCCTCTTAAATATAGCCAATGAACTGTGGCCTCGACTACCCTCTGTGGCAGAGAGTTCCAGAGATTCACCACTCTCTGTGTGAAAAAAGTTCTTCTCATCTCGGTTTTAAAGGATTTCCCCCTTATCCTTAAGCTGTGACCCCTTGCCCTGGACTTCCCCAACATCGGGAACAATCTTCCTGCATCTAGCCTGTCCAACCCCTTAAGAATTTTGTAAGTTTCTATAAGATCCCCTCTCAATCTCCTAAATTCTAGAGAGTATAAACCAAGTCTATCCAGTCTTTCTTCATAAGACAGTCCTGACATCCCAGGAATCAGTCTGGTGAACCTTCTCTGCACTCCCTCTATGGCAATAATGTCCTTCCTCAGATTTGGAGACCAAAAACTGTACGCAATACTCCAGGTGTGGTCTCACCAAGACCCTGTACAACTGCAGTAGAACCTCCCTGCTCCTATACTCAAATCCTTTTGCAATGAAAGCTAACATACCATTCGCTTTCTTTACTGCCTGTTGCACCTGCATGTCTACCTTCAGTGACTGGTGTACCATGACACCCAGGTCTCGCTGCATCTCCCCCTTTCCCAATCGGCCACCATTTAGACAATAGTCTGCTTTCCTGTTTTTTCCACCAAAATGGATAACCTCACATTTATCCACATTATACTGCAATCATGGCTGATCATCCCCAATCAGTACCCCATTCCTGCCTTCTCCCCATATCCCCTGACTCCACTATCTTTAAGAGCCCTATCTAGCTCTCTCTTGAAAACATCCACAGAACCGGCCTCCACCGCCCTCTGAGGCAGAGAATTCCGCAGTTTAGAGATACAGCGCGGAAACAGGCCCTTCGGCCCATTGGGACTGTGCTGACCAGTGATCCCCGCACACTAACACTATCCTACACACACTAGGGACTATTTACATCTACATCAAGCCCGATTAACCTACAAACCTGCACGTCTCTGAATAAACCATCACTCTCCATCCCAATGCAGAGAGAGTTCCACCATATTATGGCCACTGGTGCCCAACTAATCCTCCCTCATTATACAATACCCAGTAGGAGGTGGCCTCAGGGCAGAACGGTCAGTGTGGGATTAGAAACATAGACAACAGGTGCAGGAGTAGAGGCCATTCGGCCCTTCGAGCCTGCACCATTCGCCATTCAATGTGATCATGGCTGATCATCCACAATCAGTACCCCGTTCCTGCCTTCTCCCCATATCCCCCGACTCCGCTATCTTTAAGAGCCCTATCTAGCTCTCTATTGAAAATATCTAGAGAACCGGCCTCCACCGCCCTCTGAGGCAGAGAATTTCACAGACTCACAACTCTATGTGTGAAAAAAATGTTTCCTCGTCTCCGTTCTAAATGGCTTACCCCTTATTCTTAAACTGTGTGGCCCCTGGTTCTGGACTCCCCCAACATCGGGAACATGTTTCCTGCCTCTAGCGTGCTTCATTTAGTTAGAACACCAGCTGGATGCATGTATTATCGCTGGCCACATCTGGCTGCCCCAGGCTTTAAACCCAGTGAACAGCTGGATACACACGTATCATCACCTGGGCTCAGCTGGATCTACCTGAGGTCGTTCACATCTGGATGTGCCTGGGTACAGAAGGTGCACAGCTGTCTGTGCGGAGTTTGCACGTTCTCCCCGTGACCTGCGTGGGTTTTCTCCGGGCGCTCCGGTTTCCTCCCACACTCCAAAGACGTGCAGGTTTGTAGGTTAATTGGCTTCTGTAGAAATTGTAAATTGTCCCCCAGTGTGTGTAGGGAGTGGATGAGGAGGTGGAGGAACTCAGCGGGACAGGCAGCTTCTGTGAAGGGGATGATGGTGAATGTTTAGGGTTGGGACCTTCTTCAGACTTGAGTCAAAAAAGCTGCCCCTCAGGTTCCTATTAAATCTTTCCCTCTCATCTAGAACCTCTTCATTCCCCCACCCTGGATTAAAGACTCTGTACATCTACCCGATCTATTCCTCTCATGATTTTAGACACCTCTATAAGATCACCCCTCATCCTCCTGCGCTCCATGGAATAGAGACCCAGCCTACTCAACCTCTCCCTGTAGCTCACACCCTCTAGTCCTAGCAACATCCTCGTAAATCTTCTCCGAACCCTTTCCAGCTTGGGGGGGTGCGGGGGAGAAGGAAGGAAAAGGGGAGGAGGAGGAGCCCGAGGGCGGGGGGATGGGAGGAGACAGCTCGAGGGTTAAGGAAGGGGAGGAGACAGCAAGGGCTAGCAAAATTGGGAGAATTCAATGTTCATGCCATCCGGACGCAAGCAACCCAGGCGGAATATGAGGCGCTGTTCCTCCAATTTCTGCTGTTGCTCACTCTGGCAATGGAGGAGACCCAGGACAGAGAGGTCGGATTGGGAATGGGAGGGGGAGTTGAAGTGCTGAGCCACCGGGAATTCAGGTTGGTTATTGCGGACTGAGCGGAGGTGTTCGGCGAAACGATCGCCCAACCTTCAGATTCAGATTCAGATTCAATTTTAATTGCCATTGTCAGTGTACAGTACAGAGACAACGAAATGCATTTAGCATCTCCCTTGAAGAGCGACATAGCAAACGATTTGAATTAAAAAAAAAATAATAAGTGTCCGGGGGGGGGGGGTGTCCGGAGGGGGGGGTGGTGATTGGCAGTCACCGAGGTACGTTGTTTAGTAGAGTGACAGCCGCCGGAAAGAAGCTGTTCCTCGACCTGCTGGTTCGGCAACGGAGAGACCTGTAGCGCCTCCCGGATGGTAGGAGGGTAAACAGTCCATGGTTGGGGTGAGAGCAGTCCTTGGCGATGCTGAGCGCCCTCCGCAGACAGCGCTTGCTTTGGACAGACTCAATGGAGGTAAGCGTGGAACCGGTGATGCGTTGGGCAATTTTCACCACCCTCTGCAATGCCTTCCGGTCGGAGACAGAGCAGTTGCCATACCATACTGTGATGCAGTTGGTAAGGATGCTCTCGATGGTGCAGCGGTAGAAGTTCACCAGGATCTGAGGAGACAGATGGAACTTCTTCAGTCTCCTCAGGAAGAAGAGACGCTGATGAGCCTTCTTGATCAGAGTAGAGGTATTGTGGGTCCAAGAGAGGTCATCGGAGATGTTGACTCCCAGGAACCTGAAGCTAGAAACACGTTCCACCTCCGTCCCGTTAATGTGGATGAGGGTGTGCGTGCCGCCTCTGGACTTCCTGAAGTCTACAATGAGCTCGTTGGTCTTCTTGGAGTTAAGGGCCAGGTTGTTGTCAGCGCACCATGCTGCTAAGTGCTGGACCTCCTCCCTGTAGGCCAGCTCATCGTTGTTGCTGATGAGGCCAATCACCGTTGTATCATCTGCATACTTGATGATGGTGTTAGTACCATGTACAGGTGTGCAGTCATAGGTGAAGAGGGAGTAGAGGAGGGGGCTCAGCACACAGCCCTGTGGAACGCCGGTGTTCAGGGTGAGGGTTGAAGAGGTGTGCTTGTCTAACCTCACAGACTGGGGTCTGTTGGTTAGAAAGTCCAGTATCCAGTTGCAGAGGGAGGGGTCGATGCCCAGGTTACCGAGTTTGGTGATCAGTTTTGATGGAATAATGGTGTTGAATGCTGAGCTGTAATCGATGAACAGCATTCTTACATAAATGTCTCTGTTGTCGAGGTGGGAGAGGGCGGAGTGAAGTGCCGTTGAGATGGCATCCTCCGTACTCCTGTTCTTGCGGTAGGCAAACTGATAGGGATCCAGTGTGGGGGTTAGGCAGCTTTTGAGGTGTGCCAGGACCAGCCTCTCGAAGCACTTGGTGATGATGGGGGTAAGTGCAACTGGGCGGAAGTCGTTGAGGCTTGCCGCAGTGGAGTGTTTTGGCACTGGCACGATGGAGGTGGCTTTAAGGCAAGTGGGGACAACTGCTTGGGCAAGTGACAGGTTGAAGATGTCAGTCCAGACGTCTGTCAGCTGCGCAGCACAGGCACTGAGCACGCGCCCGGGGATGCCGTCAGGGCCAGCAGCCTTACGTGCATTAGTCCTACTCAGTGCCACGTACACGTCGTAGGGGGTGAGTGTGAGGGGTTGGTGATCGGCAGGTAGCACAGCCTTGATGGCTGTCTCTAGATTGTCCCTGTCGAAGCGGCCATAGAAATGATTAAGCTCCTCAAGGAAGGAGGCGTCGCTGGATGTGGGGGTGATGTTGGAGGGTCTGTAGTCCGTGATGGCCTGGATGCCTTGCCACATGCGTCGGGGGTCGGAGTTGTTGTTGAAGTGCTCCTCAATCCTGAGCTTATGGCAGTGCTTGGCCTTCCTGATGCCCCTCTTCAGGTTAGCCCTGGATGAACTGTAGGCTCGAGCATCGCCTGACCTGAAAGCGGTGTCCCGTGCTTTCAGCAGTAGCCTGACCTCGCTGTTCATCCATGGCTTCTGATTCGGGTATATGGTCACCTGTTTGAGGGAGGTGACACTATTGATGGTGGAGTTTATAAAGTCCAGAACAGAGGATGTTCTGAGGAGGACCTCCGCTTAGTCTCCCCGATGTAAATCAGCTGACATCTAGAGCAGCGGATGCAGTAGATGAGGTTGGAGGAGATACAGGTGAACCTTTGTCGCACCTGGAACGACTGCTTGGGACCTTGAATGGAGTCGAGGGGGGAGGTGAAGGGACAGGTGTTGCATTTCTTGCGGTTGCAACGGAAAGTGCCCGGGGAGGGGGTGGTACGGGAGGGAAGGGAAGAATTGACAAGGGAGTTGCGGAGGGAGCGGTCTTTGCGGAAGGCAGACATGGGGGGAGATGGGAAGATGTGGCGAGTGGTGGGGTCACGTTGGAGGTGGCGGAAATGGCGGAGTCATTTGACAGTCTTTGTTGTACGAAGGACATCGGGATTTTTCTTGCGCTAAATCATTTTCTGAATGTATTAAATTTTAGGCAGGTACAGGATACTGAGTTGGATGATCAGCCACGATCATATTGAATTGCGGTGCAGGCTCAAAGGGCCGAATGGCCTCAACACCTGCACCTATTGTCTATGTTTCTATGTTTCTATGTTAACTGATATTATATCATGTGTGTGTGTGTGTGTGTGTGTGTCGTGTTGCAGGCGTGTTGCTCTGCTACACGTCAGCAGTACATGGCTCCTTTGTCGGCATTCATGACCTAATTAATCTTGGCACACTTGATCTTAACGTACACCTATTATGTAACCAGCCTCCTTTCCCCAACAGTCAAGAATCAAGAGTGTTGTGTTGTCATGTGTCACGTACAGGACGACACCATTCTCACTTGCTGAAGCACAACAGGAGATGTCAACAAAAGATCCTACAGCGAGCAAGATATTCCACTCGACGAACAAGACGCAGTGTGGCCATGGGCAGATTCACGGGTCATTCTCGGCCCCATTTCCGTAACCGGTTTCCGTCTCCGCACCAAAGATCCCGTCGCAGCGGAGCAAAGATACTAGTGCGGAGACGGAAGCCGGTTACGGAAATATCCTCGTCAAAATAAAAGTTATTTGGGAAAAATCTTCTCCTCATTTTCAGAATTTTAATTTATTAACACAAACTGTTTCCCCGCAACGTTGATTACAGTGCGAGTCGAGTCGGGTCATAGAAACACAGAAATTAGGTGCAGGAGTAGAGGCCATTCGGCCCTTCGAGCCTGCACCGCCATTCAATATGATCATGGCTGATCATCCAACTCAGTATCCCGTACCTGCCTTCTCTCCATACCCTCTGATCCCCTTAGCCTCAAGGGCCACATCTAACTCCCTCTTAAATATAGCCAATGAACTGTGGCCTCGACTACCCTCTGTGGCAGAGAATTCCAGAGATTCACCACTCTCTGTGTGAAAAAAGTTCTTCTCATCTCGGTTTTAAAGGATTTCCCCCTTATCCTTAAGCTGTGACCCCTTGTCCTGGACTTCCCCAACATCGGGAACAATCTTCCTGCATCTAGCCTGTCCAACCCCTTAAGAATTTTGTAAGTTTCTATAAGATCCCCCCCTCAATCTTCTAAATTCTAGAGAGTATAAACCAAGTCTATCCAGTCTTTCTTCATAAGACAGTCCTGACATCCCAGGAATCAGTCTGGTGAACCGTCTCTGCACTCCCTCTATGGCAATAATGTCCTTCCTCAGATTTGGAGACCAAAACTGTACGCAATACTCCAGGTGTGGTCTCACCAAGACCCTGTACGAGTCGGGTTGAGTCGGGCCGGGTTGGATCGGGTCCGGTTACGGAAATGGATGAAAAAAAGGCCCACGTTCCGCTCCATTGCGTAAGACCTTGCGAGCCAGCGCCACCATTCAATGTGATCATGGCTGTTAGACACGTACATGGATAGGACAGGTTTGGAGGGATATGGGCCAAAAACAGAACATGACCTTTTTTCATCCATTTCAGTAACCCGACCCGACCCGACCCGACCCGACCCGACCCGACCCGAAAGGATAAGGGGGAAATCCTTTAAAACCGAGATGAGAAGAACTTTTTTCACACAGAGAGTGGTGAATCTCTGGAACTCTCTGCCACAGAGGGTAGTTGAGGCCAGTTCATTGGCTATATTTAAGAGGGAGTTAGATGTGGCCCTTGTGGCTAAGGGGATCAGAGGGTATGGAGAGAAGGCAGGTACGGGATACTGAGTTGGATGATCAGCAATGATCATATTGAATGGCGGTGCAGGCTCGAAGGGCCGAATGGCCTCTACTCCTGCACCTAATTTCTATGTTTCTATGTTTCTATGTTTCTATGATCCGACCCGACTCGACTCGCAGTGTAATCAACGTTGTGGGGGAACAGTTTGTGTTAATAAATTCAAATTCTGATAATGTGGAGAAGATTTTTACCAAATAACTTATATTTTTACGAGGATGTTTCTGTAACCGGCTTCCGGCTTAAAAATAGCGGAGTCAGGGGATATGGGGAGAAGGCAGGAACGGGGTACTGATTGGGGATGATCAGTTCTTAAACGTTGGGACTATCCCTGCCTCAACTACCTCCTCCGGCAGCTTGTTAAATAGACAATAGACAATAGACAATAGGTGCAGGAGTAGAGGCCATTCAGCCCTTCGAGCCAGCACCGCCATTCAATGTGATCATGGCTGATCATCCCCAATCAGTACCCCGTTCCTGCCTTCTCCCCATATCCCCTGACTCCGCTATCTTTAAGAGCCCTATCTAGCTCTCTCTTGAAAGCATCCAGAGAACCGGCCTCCCCCGCCCTCTGAGGCAGAGAATTCCACAGACTCATAACTCTCTGTGTGAAAAAGTGTTTCCCTCGTCTCCGTTCTAAATGGCTTACCCCTTATTCTTAAACTGTGTGGCCCCTGGTTCTGGACTCCCCCAACATCGGGAACATGTTTCCTGCCTCTAGCGTGTCCAAACCCTAAATAATCTTATATGTTTCAATAAGATTCCCTCTCATCCTTCTAAACGCCAGAGTGTACAAGCCCAGCCGCTCCATTCTCTGAGCAAATTCCAGAGCATACTAGCTCTAATATCATATCGTTTAAGAAGCAGTTAGACAGGTACATGGATAGGACAGTTTTGGAGGGTCCAAGCCTTTAATAATCTTAATAATGTTTCAATAAGATCCTCTCTCATCCTTCTAAATTCCGATAAGGCAGAGATAGATAGATTCAAAGTCAAAGTCAAAAGTCAAAGTAGCCTTTATTGTCATTCAGACCTTGCGGTCTGAATGACATGTTGTTGCCTTGCCGTCCTACATATAGTAAAAATGACAGAAACACACACTAAACACAAATGAACATCCACCACAGTGAGTTCACCAGGCACCTCCTCACTGTGGTGGAAGGCAAAAGTCTTAAGTCTTTGTCTCTTCCCTCCTTATTCTCCCTCTGCGCTGAGATCCAGGCCTCGGATGTTGTGACTCCGCCAGGCGATGGTAAGCAATGTCAGTCCCGCGGCTGAATCCGAGCTCCGCGAACGGGCCGGTTCAACTCCGCGGCCCGGGGTGGTCGAAGCTGCCGCCCTCCAGACCAGCGGACGCAGCTGTTGTTGCGGGAGCTCCGGAGAACAGGTCACCAACCTGTGACCTGCGAGCTCCCGACGATGTCGTCCACTGGTCCCGCGGTCGGGTCGGGTCGGGTCGGGTCGGGTACCCGCTGCCACTGCCCCAGCTCCGCTACTAGGCCTCCAATAGAATTCCTAATGCAGATCTAGCAATTATTTTGTTAGATGCTGAAAAAGCATCGGACCAGGTTGGATGGCCATATTTATTTTTGGTGATGGAAAAATTTCAATTGGGAGAGAAGTTCTTCCTGAGGAGACTGAAGAAGGTCCATCTGTCTCCTCAGATCCTGGTGAACTTCTACCGCTGCACCATCGAGAGCATCCTTACCAACTGCATCACAGTATGGTATGGCAACTGCTCTGTCTCCGACCGGAAGGCATTGCAGAGGGTGGTGAAAATTGCCCAACGCATCACCGGTTCCACGCTCCCCTCCATTGAGTCTGTCCAAAGCAAGCGTTGTCTGTGGAGGGCGCTCAGCATCGCCAAGGACTGCTCTCACCCCAACCATGGACTGTTTACCCTCCTACCATCCGGGAGGCGCTACAGGTCTCTCCGTTGCCGGACCAGCAGGTCGAGGAACAGCTTCTTTCCGGCGGCTGTCACTCTACTCAACAACGTACCTCGGTGACTGCCAATCACCACCCCCCCCCCCCGGACACTTATTATTATTTATTCAAATCGTTTGCTATGTCGCTCTTCCAGGGAGATGCTAAATGCATTTCGTTGTCTCTGTACTGTACACTGACAATGACAATTAAAAATGAATCTGAATCTGAATCTGAATCTGAAGTACTGTACATGGGTTAAATTGTTATACTCTAATCCAACAGCTAGAATATTAACAAACCGAAGGAGCTGATCATGGACTTTAGGAGGGCACATCATCCGAGGACGTACACTCCATTGAGTATAAATGGGGATCCTGTGGATAGGGTGAACTGTTTTAAATATCTGGGAGTCCACATCTCTGAGGATATGACATGGGCATCACACGCCTCAGCACTCGTGAGTAAGGCAAGGCAGCGCCTTTACCACCTCAGGCAATTGAGGAAATTCAGAGTGTCTCCGCGGATCCTCCAGTGCTTCTACGCAGCGGCGGTGGAAAGCATCTTGTCCGGGAACATTACCATCTGGTTTGGGAATTGCTCTGCCAAGGACAAGAAGGCTCTGCAGAGAGTAGTGCGTTCGGCCGAACAAACGCACTATGGGAACTTCACTCACCCCCCTGCAGGAACTATACAACAGGAGGTGCAACTCCAGAGCAAATAAAATCATGAGAGACCCCTTCCACCCCTGCAATGGACTGTTCCAGCTGCTACGGTCAGGCAAACGCCTCCGTTGCCATGCGGTGAGAACAGAGAGGTTGAGAAGGAGTTTCTTCCCAGAGGCAATTCGGACTGTAAACGCCTTTCTCACCAGGGACTAACTCTACTGAATGTTGTTCCTTCCATTATTTATTATGTAAAAGAATATGTGTGTTATGATTGTGTTTATAGTTTGTTTGGTTGTTTTGTTGTTTGTCTTTTGCACAAAAGTCCGCGAGCATTGCCACTTTCATTTCACTGCACATCCCGTATGTGTATGTGACAAATAAACTTGACTTGACTTGAACCAAATGTTATCAACTAAATCTAACCTCTCTAGAGGTTGTAGACAAGGATGTTCACTATGTTCACAAGAGAAGTCGCATCCTCCCGATGGAAGACACTAAAACATGTTTCTCCCCCCCACCCACACACAGACACAACCTAATAAAAATAAAATGAACTAAAACAGGACATAAGAACAACAAAAATTGAAAAAATACAGACAGACTGCAGGCGAGCCGTACCTGCTAAGGCACCGCAGGCATCTTGAGGTCTTGATTAGTGCGAGTGTCAGGGGTTACGGGGAGAAGGCAGGAGAATGGGGTTAGGAGAGAGAGATAGATCAGCCGTGATTGAATGGTGGAGTAGACTTGATGGGCCGAATGGACTAATTCTGCTCCTACCACATCTGACCTCTTTAATTGGTGTGGAGAATCGGGAACATGTTTCCTACCTCTAGCATGTCCAAACCTTTAATAATCTTATATGTTTCAATGAGATGTCCGCTCATCCTTCTAAACTCCACAGAGTGTACAAGCCCACAGCCGCTCCATTCTCTCAGCATATGACAGTCCCGCCATCCCGGGAATTAACCTGGTGAACCTACGCTGGGCTCCCTCAATAGCAAGAATGTCCTTCCTCAAATTAGGGGACCAAAACTGCACACGATACTCCAGGTGTGGTCTCACCAGGGCCCTGTACAACTGCAGAAGGACCTCTTTGCTCCTATATTAGATTCCTCTTGTTATAAAGGCAAACAGGCCATTCTTTGTTTCATGCTGTGTTCCCCACAGATGCTACTGCACGTCCCGCTGAGTTACTCCAGCACTCTGTGGAACGTCACCTATCCATGTTCTCCACAGATGCTGCCTGACCCACTGAGTTACTCCAGCATTCTGTGAAACGTCACCTATCCATGTTCTCCACAGATGCTGCCTGACCCGCTGAGTTACTCCAGCACTCTGTGTCTATCTTCACCCGCCAGCCAGCTTCACGATTCCATTGAGAGACTGTCTAAGAAGGAACTGCAGATGCTGGAAAATCGAAGGTAGACAAAAGTGCTGGAGAAACTCAGCGGGTGCAGCAGCATCTGTGGAGCGAAGGAAATAGGTAACGTTTCGGCCCGAAACCCTTCCGGGTTTCGGCCCGAAACGTTGCCTATTTCCTTCAGGGTTTCATCCCGAAACGTTGCCTATTTCCTTTGCTCCATAGATGCTGCTGCACCCGCTGAGTTACTGTATTTTAGTCCAGACAGTGGGCTGAAAGATGGCAGATGGAGTTTAATGCGGATAAATGTGAAGTTACTCCAGCGTTACTCTGTGAAACGTCACCTATCCATGTTCTCCATAGATGCTGCCTGACCCGCTGAGTTACTCCAGCACTCTGTGTGTCTATCACTGCTCTCTCTCTCTCTCTCTCTCTCTCCGCACCCTGCGTGTGTGGTCAACTAAGCCACAAGCGGTATTGGTTATAAATAGACAACCTCAAACCGGTTTCCAGAGAGACAAAAGTTTCTGTGAATGCCGGGGGGAGTCACGGAACATTCGTGAGGAATTGGGGTTGTTATCGGTAACAACCTGTAATTGAGGTGTCACGAGCCAGCGGTGTGGAGGGTGAGTCGGCAACGTGCCTCCAGGCTGCCAGATGACTTCTCCACCTGAGCTCAGCTGTCAAACCCGACACTGAGTCATACAGCAAGCATGAGGCAGCCAAAACCTGGTGGCAGATTCACCCAGTAAGTCAGCATGCGGGTCAGGCAGCATCTGTGGAGAACATGGATAGGTGACGTTTCTGGTCAAGACCCTTGTTCAGACTAAATGTCGAGGTTGGGGTGGGAATAAACGGGAGGTGAGAGAAGGGCTGGCAGGTTTGAGGACAGGGAAACACTTACACATTGAACCAAAAAAATAACCTGTGGGACAATAGGAGGAGGAGGCCATTCGGCCCTTCGAGCTAGCACCGCCACTCAATGTGATCAAGGCTGATCATCCACAATCAGTGCCCCGTTCCTGCCTTCTCCCCATATCCCCTGACGTTGCCTATTTCCAGAAGGTTCGGCCCGAAACGTTGCCTATTTCCTTAGCTCCATAGATGCTGCTGCATCATAACTCAGCGGGTCAGGCAGCATCTGTGGAGAACATGGATAGGTGACGTTTCACAGAGTAACGCTGGAGTAACTTCACATTTATCCGCATTAAACTCCATCTGCCATCTTTCAGCCCACTGTCTGGACTAAAATACAGTAACTCAGCGGGTGCAGCAGCATCTATGGAGCAAAGGAAATAGGTAACGTTTCGGGATGAAACCCTGAAGGAAATAGGCAACGTTTCGGGCCGAAACGTTACCTATTTCCTTCGCTCCATAGATGCTGCTGCACCCGCTGAGTTTCTCCAGCACTTTTGTCTACCTTCGATTTTCCAGCATCTGCAGTTCCGTCTTAAACAGTCTCTCGATGGAATCGTGAAGCTGGCTGGCGGGTGAAGATAGACACAGAGTGCTGGAGTAACTCAGTGGGTCAGGCAGCATCTGTGGAGAACATGGATAGGTGACGTTTCACAGAGTGCTGGAGTAACTCAGCGGGTCAGGCAGCATCTGTGGAGAACATGGATGGGTTGAGACCTTTCTTCAGACTGAAAATCAAGGGACAGGG
>NW_026576119.1:165000-180000 GCF_028641065.1 Leucoraja erinaceus | reverse complement strand
GAACATGTTTCCTGCCTCTAGCGTGTCCAATCCCTTAATATTTTTATATGTTCTATGTACTTACTTGCCTAATATCTCACCAGGATATGGTGCAGGGCTAGACCATTCGGCCCATCGAGCCAGCACCACCATTCAATGTGATCATGGCTGATCATCCCCAATCGGAACCCCGTTCCTGCCTTCTCCCCATATCCCTTGATTCCGTTAGCCCTAAAAGCTAAATCGAACTCTCAGTGAATTGGCCTCCACCGCCTTCTTGGCAGAGATTTGGACTGGGAGTAAAGTTCTGGAGTAACTCAGTGGATCAGGCAGCACCCTTGGAGAGTATGGAGAGGACAGGTTTTGTGTTGGGACCTTGATGCAGTGATTATGGGGCCCGTTATACAGTCTATAGGTTCATGTGTTTCAAACAGAATTAAGCCATTTGTCTCATCAAGTCTACTCTGCCATGTAATCATGGCTGATCTATCTTTCCCCCTCAACCCCATTCTCATCCTCCTGCGCTCCATGGAATAGAGACCCAGCCTACTCAACCTCTCCCTGTAGCTCACACCCTCTAGTCCCGGCAACATCCTCGTAAATCATCTCTGAACCCTTTCCAGCTTGACGACATCTTTCCTATAACACGGTGCCCAGAACTGAACACAATATTCTAAATGCGGTCTCACCGACGTCTTATACAACTGCAACATGACCTCCCAACTTCTATACTCAATACTCTGACTTGGAGAGTCTAGAACCAGAGGGCACAGCCTCAGAATTAAAGGACGTTCCTTTAGGAAGGAGATGAGGAGGAATTTCTTTAGCCAGAGGGTGGTGAATCTGTGGGATTCTTTGCCACAGACGGCTGTGGAGGCCACAAGTCAGTGGATATATTTAAGGCAGAGATAGATAGATTGTTGATTAGTGCGGGTGTCAGGGGTTATGGGGAGAAGGCAGGAGAATGGGGTTAGGAGGGAGAGATGGATCAGCCGTGATTGAATGGCGGAGTAGACTTGATGGGCCGAATGGCCTCATTCTGCTCCCATCACATATGACCTTATCTATGTCCTTCTGACTTTACAAAGCGCTGTCAGGTCATGCATTAGCCTGCTATGCAACTACAACGAATATCTCAGCCTATCCACTTCCAAAGGGCATCACGGTGGTGGTGCAGCGGGTAGAGCTGCTGCCTCACAGCGCCAGAGACCCGGGTTCCATCCCGACTACGGGCGCTGTCTGTACGGAGTTTGCACGTTCTCCCCGTGACCTGCGTGGGTTTTCTCCGGGCGCTCCGGTTTCCTCCCACACTCCAAAGACGTGCAGGTTTGTAGGTTAATTGGCTTTGGTGTAAATGTAAATTGTCCCCCAGTGTGTGTAGGATAGTATTAGTGTGCGGGGATCGCTGGTCGGCACGGACTCGGTGGGCCGAAGGGCCTGTTTCCGTGCTGTATCTCTAGACATCCTACCACAACTAGAGAGCGGTCCTGACCTCCCATCCACCTCATTGGTGACCCTCGGACTATCCTTGATCGGACTTTGCTGGCTTTACCTTGCACTAAACGTTATTCCCTTTATCCTGTATCTGTACACTGTGGACGGCTCGATTGTAATCATCTCTAAACTGCACTAGGCTAAGTTAATTACAGCACAAGTGGCAGCGCTGAGAGAAGACTAGGTCTCTCTGCTCCCCTGTTTCTCAATGACATCCCTGTGAGAGAGGAAAGAGGTCTCGGACATTCCCAGCGTGTGGAGTTGGTCAGATGGTTCCCCAGAGCCAACGCTGACCAAAGTGTTGAGTGGTACAGCC
This sequence comes from Leucoraja erinaceus, assembly GCF_028641065.1. Classification (NCBI taxonomy): domain Eukaryota; kingdom Metazoa; phylum Chordata; class Chondrichthyes; order Rajiformes; family Rajidae; genus Leucoraja; species Leucoraja erinaceus. Next base: position 178,211 of record NW_026576119.1, on the reverse strand, counting down.
AGCGTCCACTTGCCAAGCCAATGCTGACCCGGGGCCAGGTCAGACTGTTGCTACACCCCACGGAACAGCAGCCTCCCTCCCTCCCTCTCTCCCTCCCTCCAGCAAGGACCACACACCTCACCGTTGACACACACACACACACACAGAGCTGGAGTAACTCAGCAGGTCAAGCAGCATCTCTGGACCCAATCATTGAATGATACACCGTGGAACTAGGTCCCTCCCCACACCAATCAACATGTCCCAGCAGCACCAGACCTACCTGCTGCCCGCGTTAGGTCTTAACGTCATAAGGCATTTGAGTCCTGGCAACATCCTCGTAAATCTTTGCTGCACGCTTTCCATATTAATTCCTCCAGCAGTGGCAACCAAAACTCAAGACAATTCTCCCCAGATAGACACACAGAGTGCTGGAGTAACTCAGCGGGTCAGGCAGCATCTGTGGAGAACATGGATAGGTGACGTTTCACAGAGTAACGCTGGAGTAACTTCACATTTATCCGCATTAAACTCCATCTGCCATCTTTCAGCCCACTTCTGGACTAAAATACAGTAACTCAGCGGGTGCAGCAGCATCTATGGAGCAAAGGAAATAGGCAACGTTTCGGGATGAAACCCTGAAGGAAATAGGCAACGTTTCGGGCCGAAACCCAGAAGGGTTTCGGGCCGAAACGTTGCCTATTTCCTTCGCTCCATAGATGCTGCTGCACCCGCTGAGTTTCTCCAGCACTTTTGTCTACCTTGGATTTTCCAGCATCTGCAGTTCCTTCTTAAACAGTCTCTCGATGGAATCGTGAAGCTGGCTGGCGGGTGAAGATAGACACAGAGTGCTGGAGTAACTCAGCGGGTCAGGCAGCATCTGTGGAGAACATGGATAGGTGACGTTTCACAGAGTGCTGGAGTAACTCAGCGGGTCAGGCAGCATCTGTGGAGAACATGGATAGGTGACGTTTCACAGAGTGCTGGAGTAACTCAGCGGGACAGGCAGCATCTGTGGAGAACATGGATAGGTGACGTTTCACAGAGTGCTGGAGTAACTCAGCGGGTCAGGCAGCATCTGTGGAGAACATGGATAGGTGACGTTTCACAGAGTGCTGGAGTAACTCAGCGGGTCAGGCAGCATCTGTGGAGAACATGGATAGGTGACGTTTCGGGTGGAGACCGTTCTTCAGTCTGGTTGGGGAACTGAGAGATACGGACGGTGATGTAGAGAGATAAAGAACAATGAATGAAAGATGCAAATAGTAACAATGATACAGGAGACGGGCCGTTGTTGGCTGTGTGCTGGGTGAGAACGAGAAACTGGTGCAACTTGGGTGGGGGAGGGATGTAGAGAGAGGGAATGCCGGGGTTACCTGAAGTGAGAGAATTCAATATTCATACCACTGGGGTGTAAGCTGCCCTAGAGAAATATGAGGCGCTGCTCCTCCAGTTTGTGTTTAGCCTCAGTCTGTCAATGGAGGAGACCCAGGATAGAGAGGTCAGTGTGGGAATGGGACAAAATACATTTATTGTCAGATACTCCAATTGGTGCAGTGGATCTGAGTTGCCGTTTGCTGCAAACCAGTAAAAATACAACACAACATTAAAGAATTTAACATAAAATATAAAAACATCCCCCTACAATGGTTCCCGCTGTGAGGGAAGGCAGTAAAGTCCAGTCCTCTTCCTCTAGTCCACCCATAGTCGGGCCTATCTGAGGCCTCCGCAGCCAGTCGCCACTACAGCAGCCCGAGGTTTCAGGCCCTCTCGCCGGTTGATGGGAACTCCGGCGTCGGGAGAACTCTCTCAGCGGCCTGGAGTGTCTGGAGCGGCCACTTCCTCCCCCGGAGACCGTGGCTCCCCAAGTCCACAGGCCGCGCTGGTCGGAGCTCCGACTATGTCGATATCGGATCCCAGGCCCCGCGGTGTTTAAACCCAGCGCCGCACGCACGCCCGCCCGCCCTCGGCTGGACGCCCGCGGCCACAGCTCCGCGATGTTGGGAGTCGGGTGGTCTCAGCACTCCGGAGCTTACCACACGGCGACCCGGGTAAGGCATCGCCCGCTCCACCATGTTGGGAGTTGCTGTGGCTCCGCCGAAGCTCAGGTTCGGGCCGGTCCCGGCAGGAAACGCCGCTCTAGCCCTGTTGGTAGGCCGCGAGGAGCGGCTCGTAGAAAAGATGCATCTCCGACCAGCTGGGCTTGTACGCTCTAGAGTTAGAAACATAGAAATTAGGTGCAGGAGTAGAGGCCATTCGGCCCTTCGAGCCTGCACCGCCATTCAATATGATCATGGCTGATCATCCAACTCAGTATCCCTCAGTTTACAAGGATGAGAGGGAATCTCATTGAAACATATAAGATTATTAAGGGTTTGGACACGTTAGAGGCAGGAAACATGTTCCAGATGTTGGGGGAAGTCCAGAACCAGGGGCCACACACAGTTTAAGAATAAGGGGTAAGCCATTTAGAACGGAGACGAGGAAACACTTTTTCTCACAGAGAGTTGTGAGTCTGTGGAATTCTCTGCCTCAGAGGGCGGGAAAGGCCGGTTCTCTGGATACTTTCAAGAGAGAGCTAGATAGGGCTCTTAAAGATAGCAGAGTCAGGGGATATGGGGAGAAGGCAGGAACGGGGTACTGATTGTGGATGATCAGCCATGATCACATTGAATGGCGGTGCTGGCTTGAAGGGCCGAATGGCCTCTACTCCAGCACCTATTGTCTATTGTCTATTGTCTATTGACCAGGTAGGGACTGAGAAAACTAGTTCCCCCTTCCCTCCTCCATAGAAAACCTCCAAATCAACAGTTTTTAACACAATTTTTTTTTAAAGGGTGAAAGGCCCAACATCTGCAGGCAGGGCAGCCATGCTGAATGGCCCCCCCACTCAAATGGGAGGGGGATTAAAGTGTCCAGCAACCGGGAGATCAGTGTTTAAGAGGGAACTGCAGATGCTGGAGAATCGAAGGTTACACAAAAAAGCTGGAGAAACTCAGCGGGTGCAGCAGCATCTATGGAGCGAAGGAAATAGGCAACGTTTCGGGCCGAAACCCTGAAGGAAATAGGCAATGTTTCGAGCCGAAACCCGGAAGGGTTTCGGCCCGAAACGTTGCCTATTTCCTTCGCTCCATAGATGCTGCTGCACCCGCTGAGTTTCTCCAGCTTTTTTGTGTAACCGGGAGATCAGGTTGGTCAAAGTCCAGGCGGGCTGAGCTAAGGTGTCTCACAAAGCAGTCTCACCAGCGCCTTGTACATGTGTAAGATCGGTCGATATTATCAGCGCTAGTTTATAAACACAGGCAGACATGAATTCATCACTAAAATAAACGTTTTAATCAGAGCATCTTATCGAGGATCGGCCCGGCAGCTTTACCTACCCACCCCCTGCAGGTAACACTCAAGCCTCTCAACAAATGAAAACTTTATAACAATCTGAGTCCTGTGCGGTTTGTCGCTGTTACTCTGGTGCTAAATTAACACAGAGTCACAGCGTGATGCTTGCCCACACCGGTCAACATGCCCACACCGGTCAACATGCCCACACTGACCCACATGCCCACACTGGTCAACATGCCCACACCGGTCAACATGCCCACACCGGTCAACATGCCCACACCGGTCAACATGCCCACACCGGTCAACATGCCCACACTGACCCACATGCCCACACCGGTCAACATGCCCACACCGGCCCACATGCCCACACCGGTCAACATGCCCACACCGGTCAACATGCCCACACCGACCCACATGCCCACACTGGTCAACATGCCCACACTGACCCACATGCCCACACCGGTCAACATGCCCACACCGGTCAACATGCCCACACTGACCCACATGCCCACACTGGTCAACATGCCCACACCGGTCAACATGCCCACACTGGTCAACATGCCCACACCGGTCAACATGCCCACACCGGTCAACATGCCCACACCGGTCAACATGCCCACACTGGTCAACATGCCCACACTGGTCCACATGCCCACACACCGGTCAACATGCCCACACACGGCCCACATGCCCACACACGACCCACACACATGTCCCACACCGGTCACACATGCCCACACCGGTCAACATGCCCACACTGACCCACATGCCCACACACGGTCCAACATGCCACACACCGGTCAACATGCCCACACAACATGCCCACCCACCCACATGACCCACACACCCATGCCCACACCGTCAACATGCCCACACTGACCCACATGCCCACACACCGACCCACATGCCCCCCACACTGGCCCACATGCCCACACTGGTCAACATGCCCACACCGGTCAACATGCCCACACTGGTCAACATGCCCACACTGTCCCACATGCCCACCACCGGCCCACATGCCCACACCGGTCAACATGCCCCACACCGGCCCACATGCCCACACTGGTCAACATGCCCACACTGGTCACATGCCCACACTGGTCACATGCCCACACTGACCAACATGCCCACACTGGTCAACATGCCCACACTGACCCACATGCCCACACTGACCAACATGCCCACACTGGTCAACATGCCCACACATGCCCCCACACGGTCAACATGCCCACACCGGTCAACATGCCCACATGACCCACATGCCCACACTGGTCACCATGCCCACACCGGTCAACATGCCCACACCGGTCAACATGCCCACACTGACCCACATGCCCACACTGACCCACATGCCCACACCGGTCAACATGCCCACACCGGCCCACATGCCCCACACTGACCAACATGCCCCACACCGGTCAACATGCCCACACCGGCCCACATGCCCACACTGACCAACATGCCCACACTGGTCAACATGCCCACACTGGTCAACATGCCCACACTGACCCACATGCCCACAACATGGTCAACATGCCCACACCGGTCAACATGCCCACACTGGTCAACATGCCCCACACTGGCCCACATGCCCACACTGACCCACATGCCCACACCGGTCAACATGCCCACACCGACCCACATGCCCACACTGACCCACATGCCCACACCGACCCACATGCCCACACTGATCAACATGCCCACACTGACCCACATGCCCACACACCGTCAAACATGCCCACACTGACCCACATGCCCACACCGGTCAACATGCCCACCACCGGTCAACATGCCCACACCGGTCAACATGCCCACACTGACCCACATGCCCACACCGGTCAACATGCCCACACTGACCCACATGCCCACACTGGTCAACATGCCCACACCGGTCAACATGCCCACACTGACCCACATGCCCACACTGACCCACATGCCCACACACCGTCAACATGCCCACACTGGTCACACATGCCCACACCGGTCAACATGCCCACACTGACCCACATGCCCACACTGACCCACATGCCCACACTGACCCACATGCCCACACCGGTCAACATGCCCACACTGACCCACATGCCCACACCGCCCAACTTGCCCACACACGCCCAACATGCCCACACCCCCAACATGCCCCACACCGGTCAACATGCCCACACCGGTCAACATGCCCACACCGGTCAACATGCCCACACTGGTCAACATGGCCACACACACGACCCACATGCCCACACCGGTCAACATGCCCACACCAGTCAACATGCCCACATGCCCACACTGACCCACATGCCCACACTGGTCAACATGCCCACACCGGCCCACATGCCCACACTGACCCACATGCCCACACCGACCAACATGCCCACACTGGTCAACATGCCCACACTGGTCAACATGCCCACACCGGCCCACATGCCCACACTGGTCAACATGCCCACACCGGTCAACATGCCCACACCGGTCAACATGCCCACACCGGTCAACATGCCCACACTGGCCCACATGGCCACACCGGTCCACATGCCCACACTGACCCACATGCCCACACAACATGCCCACACCGGTCCACATGCCCACACCGGCCCACATGCCCACACCGACCAACATGCCCACACTGGTCAACATGCCCACACCGGTCAACATGCCCACACCGGTCAACATGCCCACACTGGTCAACATGCCCACACTGGTCAACATGCCCACACCGGCCCACATGCCCACACCGGTCAACATGCCCACACTGGTCAACATGCCCACACCGGTCAACATGCCCACACCGGTCAACATGCCCACACCGGTCAACATGCCCACACTGGCCAACATGCCCACACTGGTCAACATGCCCACACCGGTCAACATGCCCACACCGGTCAACATGCCCACACTGGTCAACATGCCCACACTGGTCAACATGCCCACACTGGTCAACATGCCCACACCGGCCAACATGCCCACACTGGTCAACGTGCCCACACCGGTCAACGTGCCCACACCGGTCAACATGCCCACACCGGTCAACATGCCCACACCGGTCAACATGCCCACACCGGTCAACATGCCCACACTGACCCACATGCCCACACCGGCCAACATGCCCACACCGGTCAACATGCCCACACTGACGGTCCACATGCCCACACCGGTCAACATGCCCACACTGACCCACATGCCCACACCGGTCAACATGCCCACACCGGTCAACATGCCCACACCGGTCAACATGCCCACACTGACCCACATGCCCACACCGGTCAACATGCCCACACCGGTCAACATGCCCCTTCTGTACTAGTCCCACCTGCCTGTGTTTGGTCCATATCCCTCCAAAACTGTCCTATCCATGTACCTGTCTAACTGCTTATTAAACTAGAGCTAGTATGCTCTGGAATTTGCTGAGAGAATGGAGCGGCTGGGCTTGTACACTCTGGAGTTTAGAAGGATGAGAGGGCATCTCATTGAAACATATAAGATTATTTTGGGCTTGGACACACTAGAGGCAGGAAACATGTTCCCGATGTTGGGGGAGTCCAGAACCAGGGGCCACACACAGTTTAAGAATAAGGGGTAAGCCATTTAGAACAGAGATGAGGAAACACTTTTTCTCACAGAGAGTGGTGAGTCTGTGGAATTCTCTGCCTCAGAGGGCGATGGAGGCTCTGGATGCTTTCAAGAGAGAGCTAGATAGGGCTCTTAAAGATAGTGGAGTCAGGGGATATGGGGAGAAGGCAGAAACGGGGCACTGATTGTGGATGATCAGCCATGATCACATTGAATGACGGTGCTGGCTCGAAGGGCCAAATAGAAACAAAGAAATTAGGTGCAGGAGTAGGCCATTCGGCCCTTCGAGCCTGCACCGCCATTCAATATGATCATGGCTGATCATCCAACTCAGTATCCCGTACCTGCCTTCTTGTCACCTATTGCCTATTCTCTATTGTGTGGTCTCACCAGGGCCCTGTACAACTGCGGAAGGACCTCTTCACTCCTGCCTTCTCCCCATATCCCCTGACTCCGCTATCTTTAAGAGCCCTATCTAGCTCTCTCTTGAATGTATCCAGAGAACCGGCCTCCACCGCCCTCTAAGGGAGAGAATTCCACAGACTCACAACATTCTGAGTGAAGAAGTGTTTTTTTATCTCCATTCTAAATGGCTTACTCCTTATTCTGGGGGGGGGGGGGTGATTGCAACCTTCACGCAGACCGCCCTGCTTCGACGAATGCAATCAACCTGCCGTGTACAATCAAATAAGATCAACATAGAAAAATAAGAAATTAGGTGCAGGAGTAGGCCATTCGGCCCTTCAAGCCTGCACCGCCATTCAATATGATCATGGCTGATCATCCAACCCAGTATCCCGTACCTGCCTTCTCTCCATACCCCCTGATCCCCTTAGCCACAAGGGCCACATCTAACTCCCTCTTAAATATAACAAATGAACTGGCTTCAACTACCCTCTGTGGCAGAGAGTTCCAGAGATTCACCACTCTCTGTGTGAAAAAAGTTCTTCTCATCTCGGTTTTAAAAGATTTCCCCCTTATCCTTAAGCTGTGACCCCTTGTCCTGGACTTCCCCAACATCGGGAGCAATCTTCCTGCATCTAGCCTGTCCAACCCCTTAAGAATTTTGTAAGTTCCCCCTCAATCTTCTAAATTCTAGAGAGTATAAACCAAGTCTATCCAGTCTTTCTTCATAAGAGAGTCCTGACATCCCAGGAATCAGTCTGGTGAACCTTCTCTGCACTCCCTCTATGGCAATAATGTCCTTCCTCAGATTTGGAGACCAAAACTGTACGCAATACTCCAGGTGTGGTCTCACCAAGACCCTGTACAACTGCAGTAGAACCTCCCTGCTCCTATACTCAAATCCTTTTGCAATGAAAGCTAAATAGACCAAGTTGTCCGCAACTTTAGGCTGTGCACGCCACACACAAGAAGGAGGAGTAGATTTACTCTAGGGGGGGGGGGGGGGGGGGGCTGGGGCAACTCAGTAGCTGTTGGTGGGAGCTGGCCAGGAGTGGGTAGGTTTGCGTGCTGCCTTGTACGGAGCAGAGAGAACGGGGGGGAGAGGTGGTGAGATTCCACTGCGGGACCTCAGGCTCCAGCAGCAAGCTAGCTGTCGGATGACAAGTCCTCTCTTGTCAAAGTCCCTCGTGGAAACTTCCCAAAAGTCCCGCTGGCAAAGGGGCTGGGCGGCAAAATACCGGTCCTACCAGATCACCCAATAACACGCGGAAAATACTACAGTGCAGACGAGCAAACAAAGGCCAGCCCGGGCTGGACTGCATCGACAGATTAACCAGGTGTACACCCACAATATCTGCAGACAGTTTAATTGGTGGTAGGAGGAGTGTGGGGGGGAGAGTGTGCGTGATTAGAGAGGGGTGCGTACAAGGACAGGTACGGAGCAGGTTCGCCAGCCTACCTGTTGCTATTCCCACATGGAATGTAAACACTGGATCAACATTGGAACCGGCTCCAGGAAGAAGAGAATTTGTTATTTACTCAGAAACCTATTCCTCCTGTTTCCAGAGATCTCCTCCCTAAAGTCTGTTGACATTGCATCTGGCTCGAAGTGCCGAATGGCCTCCTCCTGAACCTATTTAGAATAGAATAGAATAGAATAGTTTATTTATTGTCATTGTAACATGGACCATGTACAACGAAATTTAAAATGTCAGCCAGTCAGTGCAGCATTCAAACATTTCTAAAAGCTAACGATACATACACGGTAAAATAATAAAATAATAAAGATAAACAACTAAATAAATATCACGAACAAAGCACGCATACACACCCAACCCTCCATCCTTCTGTCGATTTCACAGTTACCACAGTCCCTTACTGTTTTATATATCTGTGCACTGAGGCCCTTGATTTGCATTCAATCCGAAATAGATTCGATCATTATTTTATTTTATTATTTATTATTTTATTAAAGCTTTATTTCAGACACAGGTCCATATACACATCAAACAGTACAAAGAATTACAAAGATACATTAAGAAATTGCATATTAGCCTAAAATATATATAAGCTATTGCACCAATGCCATCTTAGCCTAGAAGTGAATCTATAGCTAATTCTTTACATAATTCTGAAGAAGGGTCTCGGCCCGAAACGTCACCTATCCATGTTCTTCACAGATGCTGCCTGACCCGCTGAGTTATGGTGCAGCAGCATCTATGGAGCGAAGGAAATAGGCAACGTTTCGGGCCGAAACCCTTCTGGAAATAGGCAACGTTTCGGGCCGAAACCCTTATGGGTTTCGGCCCGAAACGTTGCCTATTTCCTTAGCTCCATAGATGCTGCTGCACCCGCTGAGTTACTCCAGCACTCTGTGAAACGTCACCTATCCATGTTCCCCACAGATGCTGCCTGACCCGCTGAGTTACTCCAGCATTCTGTGTCTATCTTCGGTGTAAACCAGCATCTGCAGTTCCTTGCTGTACATAAATACAATCTGGTCCAACTCCAGTCCAACAAGCGGAGCAAAGGGGAAGATACAGAGTGCAGAATATAGTTCTCTGCATTGTAGCATCAGTTCCACAGACAAAGTCCAATGTCTGCAATGGGGTAGAGGTGAATCGGACATTAGACAATGGACAATAGGTGCAGGAGTAGAGGCCATTCGGCCCTTTGAGCCAGCACCGCCATTCAATGTGATCATGGCTGATCATCCCCAATCAGTACCCCGTTCCTGCCTTCTCCCCATATCCGCTGACTCCGCTATCTTTAAGAGCCCTATCTAGCTCTCTCTTGAAAGTATCTAGAGAACCGGCCTCCTTCGCCCTCTGAGGCAGAGAATTCCACAGACTCACCACTCTCTGTGAGAAAAAAGTGTTTCCTCGTCTCCATTCTAAATGGCTTACCCCTTATTCTTAAACTGTGGCCCCTGGTTCTGGACTCCCCCAACATCGGGAACATGTTTCCTGCCTCTAGTGTGTCCAAGCCATTAATAATGTTATATGTTTCAATGAGATACCCCTCTCATCCTTCTAAACTCCAGAGTGTACAAGCCCAGCTGCTCCATTCTTTCAGCAAATAACAGTCCCGCCATCCCGGGAATTAACCTGGTGAACCTACGCTGGGCTCCCTCAATAGCAAGAATGTCCTTCCTCAAATTAGGAGACCAACACTGCACACAATACTCCAGGTGTGGTCTCACTAGGGCCCTGTACAACTGCAGAAGGACCTCTTTGCTCCTATACCCAACTCCTCTTGTTATAAAGGCCAACATGCCATTGGCTTTCTTCACTGCCTGCTGTACCTGCATGCTTACTTTCGTAGACTGATGTACAAGGACCCCCAGATCCCCCTCCCCCCTCCTCCCCCCCCCCACCTCCCCTTACCCCCTCCCCTCCCCACCCCTCCCCTCCCCTCCTCCCCCCCCCCCTCTCTCCCCCCCCTTCCCCCCTCCCCTCCCCCTCACCCCCTCCCTCCCTTCACCCCCTCCCCTCCCCATCCCACTTTTTTCCCCTTAGTCCCACCTGCCTGCACTAATACCATAACCCTCCATTCCCTTCTCATCCATATGCCTATCCAATTTATTTTTAAATGATACCAATGAACCTGCCTCCACCACTTCCACTGGAAGCTCATTCCACACCGCCACCACTCTCTCAGTAAAGAAGTTCCCCCTCATATTACCCCTAAACTTCTGTCCCTTAATTCTGAAGTCATGTCCTCTTGTTTGAATCTTCCCTATTCTCAAAGAGAAAAGCTTGTCCACATCAACTCTGTCTATCCCTCTCATCATTTTAAAGACCTCTATCAGGTCCCCCCTTAACCTTCTGCGCTCCAGAGAATAAAGACCTAACTTATTCAACCTTTCTCTGTAACTTAGTTGTTGAAACCCATGCAACATTCTAGTAAATCTCCTCTGTACTCTCTCTATTTTGTTGACATCCTTCCTATAATTGGGCGACCAAAATTGTACACCATACTCCGGATTTGGCCTCACCAATGCCTTGTACAATTTTAACATTACATCCCAGCTTCTATACTCCATGCTCTGATTTATAAAGGCTAGCATACCAAAAGCTTTCTTTACCACCCTATCTATATGAGATTCCACCTTCAAGGAACTATGCACGGTTATACCCAGATCCCTCTGTTCAACTGTATTCTTCAATTCCCTACCAAGTGCAAGACAGTAAAGTTGGAACAAGATTTGTCCGCTGGTCAGCGATGAGGTAGATGGTAGTTCAGGACCGCTCACTAGTTGTATCTGGTAACACGAAAGCTCATTAGCCAAGGCTGCTTTGTCTGAGTCTGGCACTGATCCTAACCCCAGGGCATGTGGAGCGTGTAGGAACTAATAAACAACTTATCATCACGCGTACGGGCCCTGACATTGGCCACATGGCGGTCAGTCAGCAAGGTCCCGTGCCGGTAACGGTCAAACTGGCCGGGCAAAACACCGCCGTGGTCTTTGGTCCCCTAATTTAAGGAAGGACATTCTTGCTGGTACACAAAATTGCTGGAGAAACTCAGCGGGTGCAGCAGCATCTATGGAGCGAAGGAAATAGGCAACGTTTCGGGCCGAAACCCTTCCGGGTTTCGGCCCGAAACGTTGCCTATTTCCAGAAGGTTCGGCCCGAAACATTGCCTATTTCCTTCGCTCCATAGATGCTGCTGCACCTTAACTCAGCGGGTCAGGCAGCATCTGTGGAGAACATGGATAGGTGACGTTTCACAGAGTGCTGGAGTAACTCAGCGGGTGCAGCAGCATCTATGGAGAACATGGATAGGTGACGTTTCACAGAGTGCTGGAGTAACTCAGCGGGTCAGGCAGCATCTATGGAGCGCAGGAAATAGGCGACGTTTCGGGCCGAAACCCTTCTTCAGAATGTTTTTCAGGACATTCTTGCTATTGGGGGAGTGGGCAGATGGATGGCAGATGAAGTTTAATGCGGATAAATGTGAGGTTATCCACTTTGGTGGCAAAAACAGGAAGGCAGATTATTATCTGCATGGCGTCAAGTTGGGAAAAGGGGAAGTACAACGGGATCTGGGGGGTCCTGCAGACACAGCGCCTGTTCCCGTGCAGTATCACTCTGTGGGTCTAAACTAAAGTGTGTGTGACTGCGCGATTGCAGGAGGGAGATTTTGCGGGCATGTTGGCAAGATTGAGCCTCGTTAAATCAGGGCATCTTTCCAGCAAAGGAAGGATTGTTGGCCAGTCTCGCAGTGAAGCTGCCGCAGGGTTCGGCTGGCTCAGAAAGTCTCAGGATGGTTTCAAGACCAAGCGAAGAGCAGAGAATGAAACCACAGAGTGCTGGAGGAATTCAGCTCAGGCAGGCAGCAACAGCTTAATTCATTCAGTTCAGTCCAGTCTAGTTTACTGTCCCATGTACCGAGGTACAGTGAAAAGCTTCTGTTGCGTGCTAACCAGTCAGCGGAAACATAGAAACATAGAAATTAGGTGCAGGAGTAGAGGCCATTCGGCCCTTTGAGCCAGCACCGCCATTCAATGTGATCGTGGCTGATCATCCCCAATCAGTACCCCGTTCCTGCCTTCTCCCCATATCCCCTGACTCCACTATCTTTAAGAGCCCTATCTAGCTCTCTCTTGAAAGCATCCAGAGAACCGGCCTCCACCGCCCTCTGAGGCAGAGAATTCCACAGACTCGCCACTCTCTGTGAGAAAAAGTGTTTCCTCATCTCCGTTTTAAATGGCCGACCCCTTATTCTTAAACTGTGTGGCCCCTGGTTCTGGACTCCCCCAACATCGGGAACAGCCACGATCACATTGAATGGCGGTGCTGGCTTGAAGGGCTGAATGGCCTCCTCCTGCACCTATTGTCTATTGGAACTCTCTCCCACACCAAGCCCTCCTCTCTCTCTCAGCTTCCATCCACTGAGACCCCAAAGATTGTGCCTGACGAGGG
>NW_026576119.1:150000-160000 GCF_028641065.1 Leucoraja erinaceus | reverse complement strand
CCCCTTCCCTAAAGAATGATGACATCTCCAATGCCCTGGTGTAGAACACCTCACCTGGGTGCAGATGCGGCGTAGACAGAGGAATTGGGAGTAGGGGACAGAGTCCTTACAGGAAGCTGGGTGGGAAGATAACTTAACTTACAATATTCTTAAGGGGTTGGACAGGCTAGATGCAGGAAGATTGTTCCCGATGTTAGGGAAGTCCAGAACAAGGGGTCACACAGTTTAAGGATAAGGGGGAAATCCTTTAAAACTGAGATGAGAAGAACTTTTTTCACACAGAGAGTGGTGAATCTCTGGAATTCTCTGCCACGGACGGTAGTCGAGGCCACACAGTTCATTGGCTATATTTAAGAGGGAGTTAGATGTGGCCCTTGTGGCTAAGGGGATCAGAGGGTATGGAGAGAAGGCAGGTACGGGATACTGAGTTGGATGATCAGCCATGATCATATTGAATGGCGGTGCAGGCTCGAAGGGCCGAATGGCCTACTCCTACACCTAATTTCCATGTTTCTATGTTTCTATGTTTCTAAGAAGTGTGGTCTAGATAGCCATGGGAGTCAGTTGGTTTGTAGTGGATGTCGGTCAGAAGTCTATCACCTGCGATGGAGATGGTGAGGTCAAGGAATGGTAGGGAAGTGTTGGAAATGGTCCAGGTGTATTGGAGTGCCGGATGGAAGTTGGTGGTGAAGTGGATGAAGTCAGTCAGTTGTGTGTGGGTGCAGGAGGTGGCACCAAAGCAGTCGTCGATAGATGAGGTTGGAGGAGGTGCAGGTGGACCTCCCCTGCACTGATCACTTTGTCGGGGAACACTGCAGCCCCCCAAATAGTCAAGGGGAATGAGAGGAATAAATATTCAGCAGATTGCCGGCAGCTGGCAGACGAACAGGGCTGTCGTGGATGGTGACTGAACTTCCCACCCCAATATAGACCGGGATTGTCATTGTGCCAAAGGCTTAGACTGGCTGGGATTTGTGAAATGTGTACAGCAAAGTTCCTTCAAGTAACGTGTATTGGGCCCAACATGGGGGCAGATAAATTCTTAGTTTAGTTTAGAGATACTGCATGGAAACAGGCCATTCGGCCCGCCGAGTCCGTGCCGACCAGCGATCCCAGCACACACTAACACTAACGCAAGATTGTTAAGGGGCTTGGACACGCTAGAGGCAGGAAACATGTTCCCGATGTTGGGGGAGTCCAGAACCAGGGGCCACACACACAGTTTAAGAATAAGGGGTAAGCCATTTAGAACGGAGATGAGGAAACACTTTTTCTCACAGAGAGTGGTGAGTCTGTGGAATTCTCTGCCTCAGAGGGCGGTGGAGGCCGGTTCTCTGGATGCTTTCAAGAGAGAGCTAGATAGGGCTCTTAAAGATAGCGGAGTCAGGGGATATGGGGAGAAGGCAGGAACGGGGTACTGATTGGGGATGATCAGCCGTGACCACATTGAATGGCGGTGCTGGCTCGAAGGGCCGAATGGCCTCTACTCCTGCACCTGTTGTCTATTGACCAGCGATCCCCGCACACTAACACTATCCTACACACACTAGGGACAATTTACATTTACACCAAAGTCAATTAACCTACAAACCTGCACGTCTTTGGAGTGTGGGATGAAACCGGAGCGCCCGGAGAAAACCCACGCAGGTCACGGGGAGAACGTGCAAACTCCGTACAGACAGCGCCCGTAGTCAGGATGGAACCCGGGTCTCTGGGGCTGGGAGGCAGCAGCTCTACCCGCTGCACCACCACCGTGATGTTGGGGAACCAGCGACAGGTTCCACCAGCTCGAGCGGGTATCGATGCTGCGGGAAGTGAGAAAAAACAGCTGGATCCCAGTGGGAGAGTCTAGGACCAGAGGGCACGGTCTCAGCATTAGAGGACCTTACTTTAGGAAGGAAATGAGGAGGAATTTCTTTAGCCAGAGCGTGGTGAATCTGTGGAATGGGGGGGGGGTGAGGGGGGTGTGTGTGTGTGTGTGTGGGTGGGTGGGGGGGTGTGTGGGGGGGGGGGTGAGGGGGGTGATGGGGGGGGAATCAGTGTGAGGGGGGGGAGTGTGTGTGAGGGGGGGGTCAGTGTGAGGGGGGGGGGTGTGTGTGTTAGCGCCACACAGTCTAACGATGATCAGATGGGACATTACGAGCCGTCTGTCTGTCACCAGCAACAAGATTTCTCACCAAGATAATTACAATCTAAGGAAATAATTTATTATTTACCCGCTAACTGTTTCATTCATTTGCTTTTTCTATTATTGATTACATTGTAGAATATTGATGAGGAAACTATTGTCTACAATATAACTCCATCACATTCGATCCCATCGCCACTGTACCCTCTGTGACAGGACACTATCTCTCCCTCACTCCATCTGCCCCCTTCACTGAGATCAGTTACTGACAACTCTCTCTCTCCCTCCCCCTCTCCCCCTCTCCCCCTCTCTCCCTCTCTCTCTCTCTCTCCCTCTCTCTCTCCCCCTCTCTCTCTCTCTCTCCCTCTCCCTCTCTCTCCCTCTCTCTCTCTCTCTCTCTCTCTCTCTCTCTCTCTCTCTCTCTCTCTCTCTCTCTCTCCCTCTCTCTCTCTCTCTCTCTCTCTCTCTCTCTCTCTCTCTCTCTCTCTCTCTCTCTCTCTCTCTCTCTCTCTCTCTCTCTCTCTCTCTCTCTCTCTCTCTCTCTCTCTCCCTCTCTCTCCTCTCTCTCTCTCCCTCTCTCCCTCCCTCTCTCTCTCCTGGGTGTATGGAACGAGCTGCCGGAGGAGGTAGTTGAGGCTGGGACTATCCCAACGTTTAAGACACAGTTAGACAGGTACATGGATAGGACAGGTTTGGAGGGATATGGGCCAAATGCGGGCAGGTGGGACTAGTGTAGCTGGGGCATGTTGGCCGGTGTGGGCAAGTTGGGCCGAAGGGCCTGTTTCCCTGTTGTATCACTCTGTGACTGTGTGAAAACATAGAAACATAGAAAATAGGTGCAGGAGTAGGCCATTCGGCCCTTCGAGCCAGCACCGCCATTCATTGTGATCATGGCTGATCATCCCCAATCAATAACCCGTGCCTGCCTTCTCCCCATATCCCTTGACTCCACTAGCCCCTAGAGCTCTATCTAACTCTCTCTTAAATCCATCCAGTGACTTGGCCTCCACTGCCCTCTGTGGCAGGGAATTCCACAGATTCACAACTCTCTGGGTGAAAAAGTTTTTTCTCACCTCAGTCTTATGCCCCTGTCCCACTTAGGAAACCTGAACGAAAACTTCTGGAGACTTTGCGCCCCACCCAAGGTTTCCGTGCGGTTGCCGGAGGTTGCAGGTGGTTCCCGGAGGTTGCAGGTGGTTCCTGGAGGTTGCAGGTGGTTCCCGGAGGTTGCAGGTGGTTGCCGGAGGTTGCAGGTGGTTCCTGGAGGTTGCAGGTGGTTCCTGGAGGTTGTAGGTGGTTTCCGGAGGTTGCAGGTGGTTCCCGGAGGTTGTAGGTGGTTCCCGGAGGTTGCAGGTGGTTCCTGGAGGTTGTAGGTGGTTTCCGGAGGTTGCAGGTGGTTTCCGGAGGTTGTAGGTGGTTCCCAGAGGTTGCAGGTGGTTTCCAGAGGTTGCAGGTGGTTTCCAGAGGTTGCAGGTGGTTTCCAGAGGTTGCAGGTGGTTCCCAGGTTGCAGGTGGTTGCCGGAGGTTGCAGGTGGTTCCAGGAGGTTGCAGGTGGTTCCTGGAGGTTGTAGGTGGTTTCCGGAGGTTGCAGGTGGTTTCCAGAGGTTGCAGGTGGTTTCCAGAGGTTGCAGGTGGTTTCCAGAGGTTGCCCGGAGGTTGCAGGTGGTTCCTGGAGGTTGCAGGTGGTTCCCGGAGGTTGTAGGTGGTTCCCGGAGGTTGCAGGTGGTTCCTGGAGGTTGCAGGTGGTTTCCAGAGGTTGTAGGTGGTTCCCGGAGGTTGCAGGAGGTTGCCGGAGGTTGCGGGTAGTGGAAGCAGGTAGGGAGACTGACGAAAACCTCCAGCAACCACACGGAAACCTTGGATGGGGCGCAAAGTCTCCAGAGGTTTCCGTTCAGGTTTTCTAAGTGGGACACGGGCATTAAATGACCTCCCCTTTATTCTAAGACCGTGTGGCCCCTGCTTCTGGACTCGCCTAACATTGGGAACATTTTTCCTGCATCTAGCTTGTGCAGTCCTTTTATAATTTTATATGTTTCTATAAGATACCCACTCATCATTCTAAACTCCAGTGAATACAAGCCTAGTCTTTTCAATCTTTCCTCATATGACAGTCCCGCCATCCCAGGGATCAATGTTGGGGCATGTTGGTGTAGATGGGGCATGTTGGTGTAGATGGGGCATGTTGGTGTAGATGGGGCATGTTGGTGTAGATGGGGCATGTTGGTGTAGATGTTGGTTGGTGTAGATGGGGCATGTTGGTGTAGATGGGGCATGTTGGTGTAGATGGGGCATGTTGGCTGGTGTAGCTGGGGGCATGTTGGCTGGTGTAGATGGGGCATGTTGGTGTAGATGGGGGCATGTTGGTGTAGATGGGGCATGTTGGTGTAGATGGGGCATGTTGGTGGAGATGGGGCATGTTGGTGTAGATGGGGCATGTTGGTGTAGATGTAGCATGTTGGCATGTTGGCTGGTGTAGATGGGACATGTTGGTGTAGATGGGGCATGTTGGCTGGTGTAGATGGGGCATGTTGGCCGGTGTAGATGGGGCATGTTGGTGTAGATGGGGCATGTTGGTGGAGATGGGGCATGTTGGTGTAGATGGGGGCATGTTGGTGTAGATGGGGGCATGTTGGTGTAGATGGGGCACTTTGGTGTAGATGGGGCATGTTGGTGTAGATGGGGCATGTTGGTGTAGATGGGGCACGTTGGTGTAGATGGGGCATGTTGGCTGGTGTAGATGGGGCATGTTGGTGTAGATGGGGCATGTTGGCTGGTGTAGATGGGGCATGTTGGCTGGTGTAGATGGGGCATGTTGGCTGGTGTAGCTGGGGCATGTTGGCTGGTGTAGATGGGGCATGTTGGTGTAGATGGGGCACTTTGGTGTAGATGGGGCATGTTGGTGTAGATGGGGCATGTTGGTGTTGTGATGGGGCATGTTGGTGTAGATGGGGCATGTTGGTGTAGATGGGGCATGTTGGGTGGTGTAGATGGGGCATGTTGGCTGGTGTAGATGGGGCACGTTGGTGGTGTAGATGGGGCATGTTGGTGTAGATGGGGCATGTTGGCTGGTGTAGATGGGGCATGTTGGTGTAGATGGGGCATGTTGGTGTACATGTTGGCACTCGGTGTAGATGGGGCATGTTGGCTGGTGTAGCTGGGGCATGTTGGCTGGTGTAGATGGGGCATGTTGGTGTAGATGGGGCATGTTGGTGTAGATGGGGCATGTTGGTGTAGATGGGGCATGTTGGTGTAGATGGGGCATGTTGGTGTAGATGGGGCATGTTTGGTGTAGATGGGGCATGTTGGTGTAGATGGGGCATGTTGGTGTAGATGGGGCATGTTGGTGTAGATGGGGCATGTTGGTGTAGATGGGGCATGTTGGTGTAGATGGGGCATGTTGGGCGGTGTGGGCAAGTTGGGCTGAGGGGCCTGTTTCAACACTGTATCACTTTATGACTGGTGTAGATGGGGCATGTTGGCCGGTGTAGAAGGGCCATGTTTCAACACTGTATCACTTTATGACTGGTGTAGATGGGGCATGTTGGTGTAGATGGGGGCATGTTGGTGTAGATGGGGGCATGTTGGTGTAGATGGGGCATGTTGGCTGGTGTAGGTGGGGCATGTTGGCTGGTGTAGATGGGGCATGTTGGCTGGTGTAGATGGGGCATGTTGGTGTAGATGGGGCATGTTGGTGTAGATGGGGCATGTTGGTGTAGATGGGGCATGTTGGTGTAGATGGGGCATGTTGGTGTAGATGGGGCATGTTGGTGTAGATGGGGCATGTTGGTGTAGATGGGGGCATGTTGGTGTAGATGGGGCATGTTGGGCAGTGTGGGGCATGTTGGTGTAGATGGGGCATGTTGGTGTAGATGGGGCATGTTGGTGTAGGGTGGGTGTAGATGTTGGCATGTGTAGATGGGGCATGTTGGTGGAGATGGGGGCATGTTGGTGTAGATGGGGCATGTTGGTGTAGATGGGGCATGATGGTGCATGATGGTTGTCGACAACTGGTGCACGACTCAGCCTCCCCTCCCCCCCCCCCCCCCCCCCCCCCCCCCGCCCGGCCCCTGTCTGCGCCAATCTCCCATCAACCCATCTGGGCCTTTAATGTCAGAGGATATCTGTGAGAATCGCTGAGATCTAGTCTGGGATGGTTAGCCGCGCTAAAGACTTCGAGATACTCGCAAATTGTTGTTGAAACATTAATAGTCCATGCAATCCAGTCCTTCAGCATCTGACAGATGTGCAGATGTATTTTTGGAAACCCTTGCTTGGGATTTCTTCGCTGGAGCCAAGAAACTGTCTGGTCTGTGGAGGGGAGGCAGCTGATATCCCAGCCTCACCCCCCACCCCCCACGCTCCCATGCCAGGCCTGACCTCACCCGCACTGTTCACCCGAGTAACTCAGTGGGTCAGGCAGCATCTGTGGAGAACATGGATAGGTGACGTTTCACAGAATGCTGGAGTAACTCAGTGGGTCAGGCAGCATCTGTGGAGAACATGGATAGGTGACGTTTCACAGAGTGCTGGAGTAACTCAGCGGGTGCAGCAGCATCTGTGGAGCGAAGGAAATAGGCAACGTTTCGGGACGAAACCCTGAAGGAAATAGGCAACGTTCCGGGCCGAAACCCGGAAGGGTTTCGGCCCGAAACGTTACCTATTTCCTTCCCTCCATAGATGCTGCTGCACCCGCTGAGTTTCTCCAGCACTTTTGTCTACCTTTGATTTTCCAGCATCTGCAGTTCCTTCTTAAACAGTCTCTCGATGGAATCGTGAAGCTGGCTGGCGGGTGAAGATAGACACAGAGTGCTGGAGTAACTCAGCGGGTCAGGCAGCATCTGTGTGGAGAACATGGATAGGTGACGTTTCACAGAGTGCTGGAGTAACTCAGCGGGTCAGGCAGCATCTGTGGGGAACATGGATAGGTGACGTTTCACAGAGTGCTGGAGTAACTCAGCGGGTCAGGCAGCATCTGTGGAGAACATGGATAGGTGACCCAGCACTCTCCGCCCTCTCTCTGTTTATTGTCAGTTTTCTTCTTTGGTTATTTAATCCACGATTTAAATCCACTTTGGATTTGATCCAAATCTGTTTTCTGAAGATACTGTCATTTTCTTAATTTAGTTAAAAGCCACTCTCTCTCTCTCTCTCTCTCTCTCTCTCTCTCTCTCTCCCTCTCTCACTCTCTCAATTTTCAATTTCAATTTAAGAACTTTATTGGCATGATAAAATACATGCCAAAGTATAAATATTGCCAAATTATAAAACATGACATCCATATTTAAAATGCATAAATATAAATACAAGTATACAGTGCATGGATAGATATGTCCCTGTACATAAACTCTCCCTCTCCTCTCCCCTCTCTCTCTCCCTCTCTCCCCCTCCCCCCCCCCCCCCCCCCCCCCCCCCCCCCCCCCCCCCCCTCTCACGGTTACCCCTGCGCCCACCACCGTTCCCCACGGGAGAGGCGGAGGGTTTGGGACGGGCAGTTAGAGTGGCCGGAATGACCCTTCGGCCCAACTTGCCCCATCTACACTAGTCCCACCTGCCCGCGTTTGGTCCATATCCCTCCAAACCTGTCCTATCCATGTACCTGTCTAACTGTTTCTTAAACGTTGGGATAGTCCCAGCCTCAACTACCTCCTCCGGCAGCTCGTTCCATACACCCACCACCCTCTGTGTGGAAAAGTTACCCCTCAGATTCCTATTAAATCTTTCCCCCTTCACCTTGAACCTATGTCCTCTGGTCCTCGATTCCCCTACTCTGGGCAAGAGACTCTGTGCATCTACCCGATCTATTCCTCTCATGATTTTATCCACCTCTATAAGATCACCCCTCATCCTCCTGCACTCCATGGAATAGAGACCCAGCCTACTCAACCTCTCCCTGTAGCTCACACCCTCTAGTCCTGGCAACATCCTCGTGAATCTTCTCTGCATCTTTGCTGTAGCTGGGCGACCTGAACTACGCACACAGGTCCCAGTGTGATCAAGACCAAGGTGCCAAACAACCCTAGATAGACACAGAGTGCTGGAGTAACTCAGCGGGTCAGGCAGCATCTGTGGAGAGAAGGAATGGGTGACGTTTCGGATCGAAAGAGTCTGAAGAAGGGTCTCGACCCGAAACGTCGCCCATTTCTTCTCATCACAGTTGAGAGCTGAGTTACTCCAGCACTCTGTGAAACGTCACCTGTCCATGTTCTCCACAGATGCTGCCTGACCCACTGAGTTACTCCAGCACTCTGTGTCTATCTTCACCCGCCAGCCAGCTTCACGATTCCATCGAGAGACTGTTTAAGAAGGAACTGCAGATGCTGGAAAATCGAAGGTAGACAAAAGTGCTGGAGTAACTCAGCGGGTGCAGCAGCATCTATGGAGCGAAGGAAATAGGTAACGTTTCGGCCCGAAACCCTTCCGGGTTTCGGCCCGAAACGTTGCCTATTTCCTTCAGGGTTTCATCCCGAAACGTTGCCTATTTCCTTCGCTCCATAGATGCTGCTGCACCCGCTGAGTTACTGTATTTTAGTCCAGACAGTGGGCTGAAAGATGGCAGATGGAGTTTAATGCGGATAAATGTGAAGTTACTCCAGCGTTACTCTGTGAAATGTCACCTATCCATGTTCTCCACAGATGCTGCCTGACCCGCTGTGTTACTCCAGCACTCTGTGAAACGTCACCTATCCATGTTCCCCACAGATGCTGCCTGACCCGCTGAGTTACTCCAGCACTCTGTGAAACGTCACCTATCCATGTTCTCCACAGATGCTGCCTGACCCGCTGAGTTACTCCAGCACTCTGTGAAACGTCACCTATCCATGTAATGTGGTCTCCTCCCCATTCTCCACTCCACTTGCAAAGTCAACAATCCGGTCACTTGATCCCGATTGATCCCGTTCCAACATTAAACTGTGGGGCTGGACGGGAACAAAGGGATGGGAAGGTGGGACGCGTGGGAATAGCAAAAGATTCCGAGCCCAGCCCAGAGCGTCTAATCTCAGCTTCCCTTCCACAGAGGCCCAGCCCGCTCCACCCACCCAGCCAGCCAGCCAGCCAGCCAGCCAGACCAGCCCACACTCACCACACATTAACTCATCCCTCCTCAGAGGCCATTCGGCCCATCGAGCCTGTGCTGGCCCCCCCCGCAAGATCCCTCCCCTTAGCGACTCTCATCGCCCGACTCTGGAATTTCTCACCTCTGGAAGTCACGGTGTTTCGAGATACAGCGCGGAAACAGGCCCTTCGGCCCACCCAGTCCGTGCCGACCCGCGATCCCCGCACCCGAGTCAGAGGGTGGTGAATCTGTGGGATTCTTTGCCACACAGACGGCGGTGGAGGCCACAAGTCAGTGGATATATTTAAGGCAGAGATAGATAGATTGTTGATCAGTGCGGGTGTCAGGGGTTATGGGGAGAAGGCAGGAGAATGGGGTTAGGAGGGAGAGATAGATCAGCCCTGATTGAATGATGGGCCGAATGGCCTAATTCTGCTCCTTGAACCTATGATAGATGACACTAACACTATCCTACACACACTGGGGACAATTTACATTTACACCAAAGCCAATTAACCTACAAACCTGCACGTCTTTGGAGTGTGGGAGGAAACCGGAGCGCCCGGAGAAAACCCACGCAGGTCACGGGGAGAACGTGCAAACTCCGTACAGACAGCGCCCGTAGTCGGGATGGAACCCGGGTCTCTGGCGCCGTGAGGCAGCAGCTCTACCCGCTGCACCACCGTGCCACATCGAAACATGGCCCTTCTGCCCAACATGCCCACACCGGCCAACATAGAAACATAGACAATAGGTGCAGGAGTAGAGGCCATTCGGCCCTTCGAGCCAGCACCGCCATTCAATATGATCATGGCTGA
>NW_026576119.1:117500-140000 GCF_028641065.1 Leucoraja erinaceus | reverse complement strand
CCATCCGTGTTCGGAGCGGGTGGAGCGGTGGTGGCGCGCTGCTGTGACCCGACCCCGGGGATTCGGAGGCTCCAACCGCAGGTCTGGCAGACAGCAACACCGGGAGCCCACGGGTCCCTGCTGGGAAACCACTTTTCGGGGCTTCCGCAACGGCGACTTCTCCCGCCCAAGTAGCGGGTCGAGGATGACCTGGAGCGGGGCCTGACATCACCACCCCGCGCGGCTTGGAATGGCTGCGGGACTTTGCTAGCGCCCGCCGGGGGCTCCAACAACAAGACCTGGAGCGCGGCCTTGCATCACCCGGCGCGGGGTTAATGGCCGCGGGACAATTGTCATCGCCCGCCGCGGGCTTTGACTCTGACATCGGGAGGGGAGAGGGGAGTGCAGGGGAGAGATAAGTCTTTGCCTTCCATCACAGCGAGGAGGAGATGCGCTGTGATGGATGTCTGTGTAAATTGTGTTGTGTCTTGCGGCTTTTTCTTGTATGTATGACTGCAGAAACAACATTTCATTTGGACCTCAATGGGGTTCAAATGACAAATAAAATTGTATTGTATTGTATAAAATCATGAGAGGAATAGATCGGGTAGATGCACAGAGTCTCTTGCCCAGAGTAGGGGAATCGAGGACCAGAGGACACGGGTTCAAGGTGAAGGGGGGGAAAGATTTAATAGGAATCTGAGGGGTAACTTTTCCACACTTTTCGAGGGTGGTGGGTGTATGGAACAAGCTGCCAGAGGAGGTAGTTGAGGCCGGGACTATCCCAACGTTTAAGAAACAGTTAGACAGGTACATGGATAGGACAGGTTTGGAGGGATATGGACCAAGCGCAGGCAGGTGGGACTAGTGTAGATGGGGCATGTTGGGCGGTGTGGTCCTCCGAGCTGGGACCTCCGAGCTGGGGCCTCCGAGCTGGGACCGCCGAGATGGGGCCTCCGAGCTGGGACCTCTGAGCTGGGACCTCTGAGCTGGGACCTCTGAGCTGGGACCTCTGAGCTGGGACTTCTGAGCTGGAACCTCTGAGCTGGGACCTCTGAGCTGGGACCTCCGAGCTGGGACCTCTGAGCTGGGACCTCCGAGCTGGGACCTCGGAGCTGGGACATCGGAGCGGGGACCTCTGAGCTGGGACCTCTGAGCTGGGACCTCTGAGCTGGGACCTCTGAGCTGGGACCTCTGAGCTGGGACCTCTGAGCTGGAACCTCTGAGCTGGGGCCACTGAGCTGGGACCTCTGAGCTGGGACCTCTGAGCTGGGACCTCTGAGCTGGGACCTCTGAGCTGGGGCCTCTGGTGGGACCTCCGAGCTGGGACCTCCGAGCTGGGACCTCGGAGCGGGGACCTCCGAGTTGTACCTTCTCCCCGTGACCTGCGTGGGTTTTCTCCGGGCGCTCCGGTTTCCTCCCACACCCCAAAGACGTGCGGGTTTATGGGTTAATTGGTTTTGGTAAAAATTGTAAATTAGGATTTAAGAGAGAGTTAGATAGAGCTCTAGGGGCTCGTGACGTTAGGGATATGGGGAGAAGGCAGGCACGGGTTATTGATTGGGGACGATCAGCCATGATCACAATGAATGGCGGTGCTGGCTCGAAGGGCACAATGGCCTCCTCCTGCACCTATAGTCTATGTTTCTATGTTAAATTGTCCCCAACGCGAGTGGAATGGTGTTAGTGATCGCTGGCCACCACGGACTAGGTGGGCCGAAGGGCCCCGTTTCCTCACTGCATCTGGAAGCTAGACTAGCATGACCAGTGCAGATGTGGACACCACACTGTGGAGCGACGCTGTGGAAAGTGCGGAGGACATTCGCCGGGAGGGAGGCTGCCTGGTTTGAAGATTCCATCATCTGCAGTTCCTTGCAACCGCAGGGGAAGAATGTTAACCTAGACTTGACTAGCATCGACTGACGTCAGCCCGGCACTTGTGGTTATACACTATAACCACAAACAGATTTACGAGGTTGTTGCCAGAACCAGAGGATGGGAACTATAGGGAGAGGTTGAGTAGGCTGGGATATTCACTAGGAAGGACATTCTTGCTATTGAGGGAGGGCAGCGTAGGTTTACAAGGTTAATTGTAAAGGGAGTACAGAGAAGGTTCACCAGACTGATTCCTGGGATGTCAGGACTTTCATATGAAGAAAGACTGGATAGACTTGGCTTGTACTCGCTAGAATTTAGAAGATTGAGGGGGGATTTTATATAAACGTACAGTATTCTTAAAGGGTTGGACAGGCTAGATGCAGGAAGATTGTTCCCGATGTTGGGGAAGTCCAGAACAAGGGGTCACAGCTTAAGGATAAGGGGGAAATCCTTTAGGACCGAGATGAGAAAAATTTTTTTCACACACAGAGAGTGGTGAATCTGTGGAATTCTCTGCCACAGAGGGTAGTTGAGGCCACACAGTTCATTGGCTATATTTAAGAGGAAGTTAGATGTGGCCCTTGTGGCTAAAGGGATCAGGGGGTATGGAGAGAAGGCAGGTACAGGATACTGAGTTGGATGATCAGCCATGATCATATTGAATGGCGAATGGTGCAGGCTCGAAGGGCCAAATGGCCTCTACTCCTGCACCTATTTTCTATGTTTCTATGTTTCTATTCCCGGGATGGCGGGACTGTCATATGCTGAGAGTTTAGAAGGATGAGAGGGAATCTTATTGAAACATATAAGATTATTAAAGGTTTGGACACGCTAGAGGCAGGAAACATGTTCCCGATGTTGGGGGAGTCCAGAACCTGCCTCCACCGCCCTCTGAGGCAGAGAATTCCACAGACTCACTCGGGAGAATTTCCTCGTCTCCGTTCTAAATGGCTTACCCCTTATTCTTAAACTGTGTGTGTGGCCCCTGGTTCTGGACTCCCCCAACATCGGGAACATGTTTCCTGCCTCTAGTGTGTCCAAGCCCTTAACAATCTTATATGTTTCAATAAGATACCCTCTCATCCTTCTAAACTCCAGAGAATACAAGCCCAGCCGCTCCATTCTCTCAGCATACATAGATACATAGAAAATAGGTGCAGGAGTAGGCCATTCGGCCCTTCGAGCCTGCACCATTCGCCATTCAATGTGATCATGGCTGATCATCCAACTCAGTATCCCGTACCTGCCTTCTCTCCATACCCCCTGATCCCTTTAGCCACAAGGGCCACATCTAACTCCCTCTTAAATATAGCCAATGAACTGTGGCCTCAACTACCTTCTGTGGCAAAGAGTTCCGCAGACTCACCACTCTCTGTGTGAAAAATGTTTTTCTCATCTCGGTCCTAAAAGATTTCCCCCTTATCCTTAAACTGTGTGACCCCTTGTTCTGGACTTCCCCAACATCGGGAACAATCTTCCTACATCTAGCCTGTCCAACCCCTTAAGAATTTTGTAAGTTTCTCTAAGATCCCCCCCTCAATCTTCTAAACTCTAGCGAGTACAAGCCGAGTCTATCCCGTCTTTCTTCACATGAACGTCCTGCCATCCCAGGAATCAGTCTGGTGATATGACAGGTTACACAAAAAAGCTGGAGAAACTCAGCGGGTGCAGCAGCATCTATGGAGCGAAGGAAATAGGTAACGTTTCGGGCCGAAACCCTTCCGGGTTTCGGCTCGAAACGTTGCCTATTTCCTTCAGGGTTTCGGCCCGAAACGTTGCCTATTTCCTCCGCTCCATAGATGCTGCTGCACCCGCTGAGTTTCTCCAGCTTTTTTGTGTAACCTGGTGATATGACAGTCCCGCCATCCCGGGAATTAACCTGGTGAACCTACGCTCCACTCCCTCAATAGCAAGAAGTGTTCCAGCTGGGGGAACAATGGAGATAGCAAGGATCAGAGCCGTGTGTGTGCAGCTGATTAGGATTGGGATCCAGGGATATCTGGGCGGGATATCAGGAAGTGACCACAATTTGAGGAGAGGTTTGTTGTTGAATCTGTGGCCCGGGGGGAATCCGATTGGAAACTATGACTGCACTAATTAATGTTGGTATTGCTCCACGTTAACTTGAAGCATGACATTGGATGTTTATATAATGTGTGTAGCATCATGTATTATGATGATGTGTAGTCATAGCAACAATAGGGGTGCAGGAAGTGTCATTACTTACATGTGGAGTGTGTACTAGAGGAGTGTGATCTACTGGGATTATCGACTTGGTTTATACTCTCTAGAATTTAGAAGATTGAGAGGGGATCTTATAGAAACTTACAAAATTCTTAAGGGGTTGGACAGGCTAGATGCAGGAAGATTGCTCCCGATGTTGGGGAAGTCCAGGACAAGGGGTCACAGCTTAAGGATAAGGGGGAAATCCTTTAAAAACCGAGATGAGAAGAACTTTTTTCACACAGAGAGTGGTGAATCTCTGGAACTCTCTGCCACAGAGGGTAGTTGAGGCCACTTCATTGGCTATATTTAAGAGGGAGTTAGATGTGGCCCTTGTGGCTAAGGGGATCAGGGGGTATGGAGAGAAGGCAGGTACGGGATACTGAGTTGGATGATCAGCCATGATCATATTGAATGGCGGTGCAGGCTCGAAGGGCCGAATGGCCTACTCCTGCACCTAATTTCTATGTTTCTATGTTTCTATCTGCCATCACCATCCATCCATAGTTCAACACATTTATATTTCATTAAAGGCTCTTCACCCCAAACAGTCGCCTATTTCCATCGCTCCACAGATGCTGCCTCACCCGCTGAGTTTCTCCAGCATTTTGTCTACCTTCGATTTTTCCAGCATCTGCAGTTCCTTCTTAAACAAATATATTTCAATAGACAACAGGTGCAGGAGTAGAGGCCATTCGGCCCTTCGAGCCAGCACCGCCATTCAATGTGATCGTGGCTGATCATCCCCAATCAGTTCCTGCCTTCTCCCCATATCCCCTGACTCCGCTATCTTTAAGAGCCCTATCTAGCTCTCTCTTGAAAGCATCCAGAGAACCAGCCTCCACCGCCCTCTGAGGCAGAGAATTCCACAGACTCGCATCTCTCTGTGAGAAAAAGTGTTTCCTTGTCTCCGTTCTAAATGGCTTACTCCTTATTCTTAAACTGTGTGTGTGGCCCCTGGTTCTGGACTCCCCCAACATCGGGAACATGTTTCCTGCCTCTAGCGTGTCCAAAACCTTTAACAATCTTATATGTTTCAATGAGATATCCTCTCATCCTTCTAAACTCCAGAGTGTACAAGCCCACAGCCGCTCCATTCTCTCAGCATACGACAGTCCCGCCATCCCGGGAATTAACCTTGTAAGCCTACGCTGCACTCCCTCAATAGCAAGAATGTCCTTCCTCAAATTAGGGGACCAAAACTGCACACAATACTCCAGGTGTGGTCTCACTAGGGCCCTGTACAACTGCAGAAGGACCTCTTTGCTCCTATAATCAACTCCTCTTGTTATAAAGGCCAACAGGCCATTGGCTTTTTTCATTAACCTCTGTTTCCTGGTACATTGACTAATTGGATAGTTGATTCTAATGCTGCCTTTTTAACTTTGTAGGGCATGTACAGTCGGAAGGATCTGCAGATGCTGGTTTAAATCAGTGTGGTTATGTTGGGCCGAAGGGCCTGTTTCAATGCCGTATCACTCTGTGACCTGTACTCTGCGGGAGCTACGTTCAGTTTCAGTTCAGTTCATTGTCCCGTGTACCGAGGTACAGTGAAAAGCTTCTGTTGCGTGCTAACCAGTCAGCGGAAAGACAATACATGATTACAATCGAGCCGTCCACAGTGTACAGATACAGGATAAAGGCTGGGCTGCCAACTCTACGCTTTGAGCGTGAGAGTCACACATTTCAGCCAATTCTCACGCTGATGACAGAATTCTCACGCTGTCTTCAGTCCCTGCACGGTTTGTCTTTTTGCGGCAAATCACAAGGATCTGTGCGGTCTGAGTTTCTACAGCAATTTTGTCTACCTTCACGTTTTTTTCAATTTGTTTTCACAGGGTCGGGGCAGGCGAGCCGACCTGAGAACTGCAGCCAGTCCCTGGGACGCGAGCTGATCTGGGAACGGCAGCCAGTCCCTGGGGCACGCAGAATGCCAACTTGATCATTATGGACACATTGGGCCAGCCACGTACATGTTGTATAACTCTGACTCTGTGAAGATCTGAATGTGCTTAGAATGACCATTTAAGCCAAATTGCCCCCACTTTCCCCATTTTGATTCTTGAAACATAGAAACATAGAAATACGTGCAGGAGTAGAGGCCATTCGGCCCTTCGAGCCTGCACCGCCATTCAATATGATCATGGCTGATCATCCAACTCAGTATCCCGTACCTGCCTTCTCTCCATACCCTCTGATCCCCTTAGCCACAAGGGCCACATCTAACTCCCTCTTAAATATAGCCAATGAACTGTGTCCTCGACTACCCTCTGTGGCAGAGAGTTCCAGAGATTCACCACTCTCTGTGTGAAAAAAGTTCTTCTCATCTCGGTTTTAAAGGATTTCCCCCTTATCCTTAAGCTGTGACCCCTTGTCCTGGACTTCCCTAACATCGGGAACAATCTTCCTGCATCTAGCCTGTCCAACCCCTTAAGAATTTTGTAAGTTTCTATAAGATCCCCTCTCAATCTCCTAAATTCTAGAGAGTATAAACCAAGTCTATCCAGTCTTTCTTCATAAGACAGTCCTGACATCCCAGGAATCAGTCTGGTGAACCATCTCTGCACTCCCTCTATGGCAATAATGAGATTAATATCCCTTTGCTCTGTTAACAGCGTTAAAGTACTTATGAGGTCAAGTCAGGAAAGGGAACATGTTATTTATTTTTAGTTTGCTTTCATTTGCTAGTTGATTGTTTGTTGAGTGCCATCATTTCTGAAATGGTCTTAAAGTAACTTAACTGTTATAAAGCAGCAATAAGTGATTTATGTCCAAACAATTGGAACTTGCATAAATTGTTTGCATTATTAGCGGAACTGCCAACTCTCACGCATTGAGCGTGAGACTCACGCATTTCACAAAATTCTCTCGCTCTCACGCCGATCACAACATTTCTCACGCTCAAATATCTGCGGGTGCTGAAAGGGTCAAAATAAAGCAGAAATTGTTTTAGAGGCGAGTAAAAGCCAGGCGGGGAATATCAGGTGAATGCAGGGTCTTTTCCCCCCAGGATATGTGATTCAAGCTCTAGAGGGGATCGGTTTAAAGCAGGGCTGCCAAACTACGGGATGATTTTGGGGGGGACAAAAGTAGCTTAGTTTCTCCCATGCAGATGGTGTGATAGGTGAGACACGGCGGAGGTGGTCCCAGCACCAAACCCCCTCCCCCTTCCCCCCCTGAGGCACAACACACACCTCCCACCCTCACCTCCCACCATTAACCGCTCTGTCCACACCCCATGGAGTTTTAACCCTGGCTCCTGTAGCCAGGAGCGGACCGGGTGAGTGGGGCCATTGGTGCCGTCTCGATGTTTAAGAAGGAACTGCAGATGCTGGAAAATCGAAGGTAGATAAAAGTGCTGGAGTAACTCAGCGGGTGCAGCAGCATCTATGGAGCGAAGGAAATAGGCGACGTTTCGGGCCGAAACCCTACCGGGTTTCGGCCCGAAAACGTTGCCTATTTCCTTCAGGGTTTCATTTGGTCTCCAAATCTGAGGAAGGACATTATTGCCATAGAGGGAGTGCAGAGAAGGTTCACCAGACTGATTCCTGGGATGTCAGATTCAGATTCAGATTCAATTTTAATTGTCATTGTCAGTGTACAGTACAGAGACAACGAAATGCATTTCAGGACTGTCTTATGAAGAAAGACTGGATAGACTTGGTTTATACTCTCTAGAATTTAGGAGATTGAGAGGGGATCTTATAGAAACTTACAAAATTCTTAAGGGGTTGGACAGGCTAGATGCAGGAAGATTGTTCCCGATGTTGGGGAAGTCCAGGACAAGGGGTCACAGCTTAAGGATAAAGGGGAAATCCTTAAAACCGAGATGAGAAGAACTTTTTTCACACAGAGAGTGGTGAATCTCTGGAACTCTCTGCCGCAGAGGGTAGTCGAGGCCACAGTTCATTGGCTATATTTAAGAGGGAGTTAGATGTGGCTAAGGGGATCAGGGGGGTATGGAGAGAAGGCAGGTACGGGATACTGAGTTGGATGATCAGCCATGATCATATTGAATGGCGGTGCAGTCTCGAAGGGCCGAATGGCCTCTACTCCTGCACCTAATTTCTATGTTTCAACCCGAAACCCTTCTTCAGATAAAGGGAATAACATTTAGTGCAAGGTAAAGCCGGCAAAGTCCGATCAAAGATAGTCCGAGGGTCACCAATGAGGTGGATGGGAGGTCAGCATGGTCAAGGGGATATCTCGGGGCAGTCAGTCCGGCCATTCACTAGACCTGTCCTGACCCTACTTGACTGCCCCAGACTGCGTTACCTTACAGTTATCAGGATTTGGTTCAGATATGTAGCACGGAAACAGGCCCTTCAGCCCATCGAGTCTGTGCCGGCCAGCGATCACTAGTTCTGTGTTCACCCACTCCCTACACACCAGGGGCAATTTAACCTACAAACCCGCACGCCTTTGGGATGTGGGAGGGAACCCTCGCAGGTCACGGGGAGAACGTGCAAACTCCGCAAAGACAGTGGCCGTAGTCAGGATGGAACCCGGGTCCCTGGTGCGTTGAGGCAGCAGCTCTACCCGATTCTTCACTATCTACCAGCACCAGCAACATTTACATCAGCATAGAACAACATAGCAAACTGTGGAGTGGACGTGGAGAGGATGTTTCCACTAGTGGGAGAGTCTAGGACCAGAGGGCACAGCCTCAGAATTAAAGGACGTTCCTTTAGAAACATAGACATAGAAATTAGGTGCAGGAGTAGAGGCCATTCGGCCCTTCGAGCCTGCACCGCCATTCAATATGATCATGGCTGATCATCCAACTCAGTATCCCGTACCTGCCTTCTCTCCATACCCTCTGATCCCCTTGGCCACAAGGGCCACATCTAACTCCCTCTTAAATATAGCCAATGAACTGTGGCCTCGACTACCCTCTGTGGCAGAGAGTTCCAGAGATTCACCACTCTCTGTGTGAAAAAAGTTCTCCTCATCTCGGTTTTAAAGGATTTCCCCCTTATCCTTAAGCTGTGACCCCTTGTCCTGGACTTCCCCAACATCGGGAACAATCTTCCTGGGAGGTTTAAAACCGAGATGAGAACCTTTAGGATGGAGATGAGGAGGAATTTCTTTAGCCAGAGGGTGGTGAATCTGTGGAATTCTTTGCCACACAGACGGCTGTGGAGGCCACAAGTCAGTGGATATATTTAAGGCAGAGATAGATAGATTGTTGATTAGTGCGGGTGTCAGGGGTTATGGGGAGAAGGCAGGAGAATGGGGTTAGGAGGGAGAGATAGATCAGTTGTGATTGAATGGTGGAGTTGGATGGGCCGAATGGCCTGATTCTCTACCAGTAAACCTCATTCAAGTCTCCCCATAACCTCTGCTGTTCTAGAGAAAACAGTCTAGGCCTGTCTGGAGTAGATCGCCCAGTGCGGGGGAACTGAGATCACCCTGATCAAGAGGCCCACCACCCGCTACGGGAGTTCGATCGTCCTGTCAACGGAGTTTAGAAGGATGAGTGGGGATCTTATAGAAACATATAAGATTATTAAATTTAAGAAGGAACTGCAGATGCTGGAAAATCGAAGGTAGACAAAAATGCTGGAGAAACTCAGCGGGTGCAGCAGCATCTATGGAGCGAAGGAAATAGGTAACGTTTCGGCCCGAAACCCTTCCGGGTTTCGGCCCGAAACGTTGCCTATTTCCTTCCGGGTTTCATCCCGAAACGTTGCCTATTTCCTTTGCTCCATTGATGCTGCTGCACCCGCTGAGTTACTGTATTTTAGTCCAGACAGTGGGCTGAAAGATGGCAGATGGAGTTTAATGCGGATAAATGTGAAGTTACTCCTTCTTCCGAGGGTTTTTGGCCTGAAACGTCGCCCATTTCTTTCGCTCCACAGATGCTGCTGCACCCGCTGAGTTTCTCCAGCATTTTTATCTACCTAAGAGTATTAAGGGTTTGGGCACGCTAGAGGCAGGAAACATGTTCCCGATGTTGGGGGAGTTCAGAACCAGGAGCCACACAGTTTAAGAATAGAAACATAGAAACATAGAAATTAGGTGCAGGAGTAGGCCATTCGGCCCTTCGAGCCTGCACCGCCATTCAATATGATCATGGCTGATCATCCAACTCAGTATCCCGTACCTGCCTTCTCTCCATACCCCCTGATCCCCTTGGCCACAAGGGCCCCATCTAACTCCCTCTTAAATATAGCCAATGAACTGGCCTCAACTACCGAATAAGGGGTAAGCCATTTTGAACGGAGACGAGGAAACACTTTTTCTCCCAGAGAGTGGTGAGTCTGTGGAATTCTCTGCCTCAGAGGGCGGTGGAGGCCGGTTCTCTGGATGCTTTCAAGAGAGAGCTAGATAGGGCTCTTAAAGATAGCGGAGTCAGGGGATATGGGGAGAAGGCAGGAACGGGGTACTGATTGGGGATGATCAGTCATGATCGCATTGAATGGTGATGCTGGCTCGAAGGGCCGAATGGCCTCTACTCCTGCACCTATTGTCTACTGCTCGAGGCCCCAGACCACGGGAGAACAAAGAAGGGAAGAGAGATTGCCTTCCATCACAGTGAGGAATGTGGAGGAGTCACTGTGGTGGATGTTTACGTTAAGATGCATTTTGTGAGTAATGTGGCTTTTAATTGGTATGACTGTACGGTAAATTAAATTCCTCGTCTGTTGCAAAACATTATGATTTATGATGCTGCTGTATTGTCACGTGACGCTGTGCTTGTGAACACTGGCCCTTCAGCTCACTAGCCTTGCCAAATGTGATGTCAGATTATTCTGCCTGCACATGTCCCACTATCTCCGAGACACCACTATCGTATCTGCCTCCACCCCCACCCTCTGTGTAAATAAACTATTCCTATTCAATCTTTTCCCCTTCACCTTGAACCTATGTCCTCTGGTCCTCAATTCCCCTACTCTGGGCAAGAGACTTGGAAACATAGAAACATAGACAATAGGTGCAGGAGTAGAGGCCATTCGGCCCTTCGAGCCAGCACCATTCGCCATTCAATATGATCATGGCTGATCATCCCCAACCAGTACCCCGTTCCTGCCTTCTCCCCATATCCCCTGACTCCATTAGCCCCAAGAGCTCTATCTAGCTCTCTCTTGAAAGTATCCAGGGAATTGGCCTCCACTGCCTTCTGTGGCAGAGAATCCCACAGATTCACAACTCTCTGGGTGAAAACGTTTTTCCTCATCTCTGTCCTAAATAGAAACATAGACAATAGGTGCAGGAGTAGAGGCCATTCGGCCCTTCGAGCCAGCACCATTCGCCATTCAATATGATCATGGCTGATCATCCAACTCAGTATCCCATACCTGCCTTCTCTCCATACCCCCTGATCCCTTTAGCCACAAGGGCCACATCTAACTCCCTCTTAAATATAGCCAATGAACTGTGTGGCCTCAACTACCTTCTGTGGCAGAGAATTCCACAGATTCACCACTCTCTGTGTGTGAAAAAAAAATGTTTTTCTCATCTCGGTCTTTCCCTCTAATCCTTAAACTGTGACCCCTTGTCCTGGACTTCCCCAACATCGGGAACAATCTTCCTGCATCTAGCCTGTCCAACCCCTTAAGAATTTTGTTTGTTTCTATAAGATCCCCCCTCAATCTTCTAAATTCTAGCAAGTACAAGCCAACTCTGTGCATCTACCCGATCTATTCCTCTCATGATTTTATACACCTCTATAAGATCTCCCCTCATCCTCCTGCGCTCCATGGAATAGAGACCCAGCCTACTCAACCTCTCCCTGTAGCTCACACCCTCTAGTCCTGGCAACATCCTGGTAAATTCTATAACCCCGTTCTACTCGCTAACGTCTACCAGGTCTCCGCAAGTCCAGCCCAGCACAGGAACAGGCCCTTCGGTCCACAATGTCCGTGCCGTACATGATGCCAAGACCAACTCCCCTCTGCCAGCACGTGATCCGTATCCCTCCATTCCCTCCATATCCATGTGCCGATCCAAAAGCCTCTTAAACACCACGATCGTATCTGCCTCCACCGCAACCCCTGGCAGCGCGTTCCAGGCACCCACCACCCTCTGTGTAAATAAAACCTGCCCCACACATCTCCTTTAAACTTTGCCCCTCTCACCTTAAAGCTGCGCCCTCTAGTCTTGGACATCTCCACCCTGGGGGAAAGGTTGTGACTGTCTACCCTATCTACGCCTCTCATCAATTTAAAAACATCTATCAGGTCTCCCCTCAATCTCTGACGTTGCAGAGAAAACAATGCGAGTCTGTCCAACCTCCCCCTGTAGCTGAAACCCTCTAATCCCGGCATCGTTCTGTATTAAACACAGAGCGTGGAATATTGTGTTCAGCTTATCGGAAAAAATGCTGCAAAGCTGGAAATGGTAGAGAGAAGATTTACGAGGATGTTGCCGGGACTAGAGGGTGTGAGCTACAGGGAGAGGTTGAGTAGGCTGGGTCTCTATTCCATGGAGCGCAGGAGGATGAGGGGAGATCTTATAGAGGTGTATAAAATCATGAGAGGAATAGATCGGGTAGATGCACAGAGTCTCTTGCCCAGAGTAGGGGAATCGAGGACCAGAGGACATGGGGTTCAAGGTGAAGGGGAAAAGATTTAATAGGAATCTGAGGGGTAACTTTTCCACACAGAGGGTGGTGGGTGTATGGAACGAGCTGCCGGAGGAGGTAGTTGAGGCAGGGACTATCCCAACGTTTAAGAAACAGTTGGACAGGTACATGGATAGGACAGGTTTGGAGGGATATGGGCCAAACGCAGGCAGGTGGGACTAGTGTAGATGGGGCATGTTGGCCGGTGTGGGCAAGTTGGGCTGAAGGGCCTGTTTCCACACTGTATCACTCTGTGACCAGATCGTGTAAGGGGTGTGGGGTGTTGAGGGGTGGAGGGGTGAGGGGTGAGGGTGAGGGGTGAGGGTGAGGGGTGGTGAGGGGTGAGGGGTGGGGGGTGAGGGGTGAGGGGTGGGGGGGGGGGGTGGGGGGTGAGGGGTGGGGGGGGTGGGGGGTGAGGGTGAGGGGTTGAGGGGTGGGGGTTGAGGGGTGGGGGTTGAGGGGTGGGGGGTGAGGGGTGAGGGGTGAGGTTGAGGGGTGAGGGGGTGAGGGGTGGGGGTTGAGGGGGGGGGGGTTGAGGGTTGAGGGGTGAGGGTGAGGGGTGGGGGGGTGGGGGGTGAGGGGTGGTGGGGGTGGGGGTGAGGGGTGAGGGGTGAGGGTTGAGGGGTGGGGGTTGAGGGGTGGGGGGTGAGGGGTGTGGGGGGAGGTCTGGGGGGTGAGGGGTGAGGGGTGAGGGGTGGGGGGAGGGGGTGGGGGTTGAGGGGTGGGGGGTGGGGGGGGGAGGGGTGAAGGGGTGAGGGGTGGGGGTGGGGTGAGGGTTAGGGGTAGGGGTAGGGGAAGGGGTCGGGGGAGGGGGAGGGGGAGGGTGAGGGGTAGGGGGAGGGGGGGGGGCAGGGGGAGGGGGGGGGGTGGGGGAGGGGTGGGGGGTGGGTGGGTGAGGGGTTTGAGGGGTGGGGGGTTGAGGGGTGAGGGGTGAGGGGGTGAGGGGTGGGGGTTGAGGGGT
Source organism: Leucoraja erinaceus (assembly GCF_028641065.1). Taxonomy (NCBI): domain Eukaryota; kingdom Metazoa; phylum Chordata; class Chondrichthyes; order Rajiformes; family Rajidae; genus Leucoraja; species Leucoraja erinaceus. Next base: position 126,393 of record NW_026576119.1, on the reverse strand, counting down.
GAGGGGAGGGTGAGGGGTGGGGTTGAGGGGGTGAGGGGTGAGGGGGTGGGGGTGAGGGGTGGGGGTTGAGGGGTGGGGGGTGAGGGTGGGTGGGGTGAGGGGTGAGGGGTGAGGGGTGAGGGGTGAGGGGTGAGGGGAGGGTGAGGGGTGAGGGGTGAGGGTGAGGGGTGAGGGGTGAGGGGGTTGAGGGGTGGGGGGGTGAGGGGTGGGGGTTGAGGGAGGGGTGAGGGGTGAGGGGTGGGGTGAGGGGTGAGGGGTGAGGGGTGAGGGGTTGAGGGGTTGAGGGCCCCCCTCCAGTGCTGCCTCGCTGTGTTCCCTGTGGTGTGGGCTGTGTGTGACTGTGTGTGAGCTGGTGCTGTGGGAGCGGGGCCCATCTCTTGGTGTGTGCACGGACTGGGTGGTCCACACATACGTTGTGCTTCTGGAACCAGCCCTGGTCCACACAGCTGCACCAAGATCACTCCTTCACCCACACACTCTCTCCGTCTCTCTCTCCGTCTCTCTCTGTCTGTCTCTCTGTCTCTCTCTCTGTCTCTCTCTCTCTCTCTGTCTCTCTCTCTCTCTGTCTCTCTCTCTCTGTCTCTCTCTCTCTCTCTCTCTCTCTCTCTGTCTCTCTCTCTCTCTCTCTCTCTCTCTCTCTCCTTCTCTCTCTCTCTCTCTATCTCTCTCTGTCTCTCTCTCTCTCTCTCTCTCTCTCTCTCTCTCCGTCTCTGTCTCTCTCTCTGTCTCTCTCTCTCTCTCTCTCTCTCTCTCTCTCTCTCTCTCTCTCTCTCTCTCTCTCTCTCTCTCTCTCTGTCTCTCTCTCTCTGTCCTCTCTCTCTCTCTCTCTCTGTCTCTCTCTCTCTCCCTCTCCGTCTCTCTCTCTCTGTCTCTCTCTCTCGATGTCTGCTTTTCTACTTTGTTTTCATTGTTTTCTGGTTTAAATAATTCTCTGGTTTAAATAAAACTTTAACATATGAAACAATAAGAATAATTTGACATTAGAAACAGGCCCTTCGGCCCCACATGCCCACACCGGCCAACATGCCCCGTCTACACTAGATACACCTGCCCGTGAGTGGCCCATATCCCTCCAAACCTGTCCTATCCACGCACCCCGAGTAAGTAGGAACTGCAGGTGCTGGTTTACACTGAAGATAGCCACAAAGTGCTGGAGTAACTCAGCGGGTCAGACTTGTTTCCATGTACCTGTCTAACTGTTTCTTAAACGTTGGGATAGTCCCAGCCTCAACTACCTCCTCCGGCAGCTCGTTCCATACACCCACCACCCTCTGTGTGGAAAAGTTACCCCTCAGATTCCTATTAAATCTTTCCCCCTTCACCTTGAACCTGTGTCCTCTGGTCCTCGATTCCCCTACTCTGGGCAAGAGACTCTGTGCGTCTGTCTACCCGATTTATTCCTCTTGTGATTCTATACACCTCTGTAATCACAGCCTTTTTCTTTTTTCCCCCGACACGGATTTTTTGTGTAATTGAAGTAAAATGAATAATTGTGTGTAGTCGGAGTTTGTTTTCTTTGTATCTGTATCTCACCCAAGTCATGCAAGTGAAAAACGACTTGACGTGACTTGATTCGACTTGCAAACCAATCCAATGGAAATCTATTAACAGCATATTTAAAATCTCTCGCCCGTACTCGAGGCCAGCTCAGCCTTGCCCCACGAAAGCTGCAGGAACTGCAGGTGCTGGTTTACACCAGAGATAGGCACAGAGTGCTGGAGTAACTCAGCGGGTCAGGCAGCATCTGTGGAGAACATAGAAACATAGAAACATATAAATTAGGTGCAGGAGTAGGCCATTCGGCCCTTCGAGCCTGCACCATTCGCCATTCAATATGATCATGGCTGATCATCCAACTCAGTATCCCGTACCTGCCTTCTCTCCATACCCCCTGATCCCCTTGGCCACAAGGGCCACATCTAACTCCCTCTTAAATATAGCCAATGAACTGGCCTCGACTACCCTCTGCGGCAGAGAGTTCCAGAGATTCACCACTCTCCGTGTGAAAAAAGTTCTTCTCATCTCGGTTTTAAAGGATTTCCCCCTATCCTTAAGCTGTGACCCCTTGTCCTGGACTTCCCAACATCGGGAACAATCTTCCTGCATCTAGGGTGTCCAACCCCTTAAGAATTTTGTAAGTTTCTATAAGATCCCCCCTCAATCTTCTAAATTCTAGCGAGTACAAGCCGAGTGTATCCAGTCTTTCTTCATATGAAAGTCCTGACATCCCAGGAATCAAGTCTGGTGAACAGTCTCTGTACTCCCTCTATGGCAATAATGTCCTTCCTCAGATTTGGAGACCAAAACTGTACACAATACTCCAGGTGTGGTCTCACCAAGACCCTGTACAACTACAGTAGAACCTCCCTGCTCCTATACTCAAATCCTTTTGCTATGAACATGGATAGGTGACGTTTCACAGAGTGCTGGAGTAACTCAGCGGGTCAGGCAGCATCTGTGGAGAACATGGATAGGTGACGTTTCACAGAGTGCTGGAGTAACTCAGCGGGTCAGGCAGCATCTGTGGAGAACATGGATAGGTGACGTTTCACAGAGTGCTGGAGTAACTCAGCGGGTCAGGCAGCATCTGTGGAGAACATGGATAGGTGACGTTTCACAGAGTGCTGGAGTAAACTCAGCGGGTCAGGCAGCATCTGTGGAGAACATGGATAGGTGACGTTTCACAGAGTGCTGGAGTAAACTCAGCGGGTCAGGCAGCATCTGTGGAGAACATGGATAGGTGACGTTTCACAGAGTGCTGGAGTAGAGTGCTGGACTCAGCAGGGGTCAGGCAGCGTCTGTGGAGAACATGGATAGGTGACCAAGTTTTAAAACAGGGAATCTGAAGAAGGGTCTCGACCAGAAACGTCACCCATCACAGATTTGTGAGACACGGCCTCCCGCATACAAACCCATGCTGACTATCCCCGATCAGCCCTTGTCCATCTGTATATGCCGTTGTATCGTATCCATCCGAATACTCTCCAGATCATGATCTATGTGTCCAGCCTTCCCACGGGAATACCAAGCTGGAGAAATTCAGAGAAGATTCACCAGGATGTTGCCAGGACTAGAGGGTGTGAGCTACAGGGAGAGGTTGAGTAGGCTGGGTCTCTATTCCATGGAGCGCAGGAGGATGAGGGGTGATCTTATAGAGGTGTATAAAATCATGAGAGGAATAGATCGGGTAGACGCACAGAGTCTCTTGCCCAGAGTAGGGGAATCGAGGACCAGAGGACACAGGTTCAAGGTGAAGGGGGAAAGATTTAATAGGAATCTGAGGGGCAACTTTTCCACACTTTTCGAGGGTGGTGGGTGTATGGAACGAGCTGCCGGAGGAGGTAGTTGAGGCTGGGACTATCCCAATGTTTAAGAAACAGTTAGACAGGTACACGTCTGAAGAAGGGTTTCGGCCCGAAACGTCGCCTATTTCCTTCGCTCCATAGATGCTGCTGCACCCGCTGAGTTTCTCCAGCAATTTTGTCTGCCTTCGACAGGTACATGGATAGGACAGGTTTGGAGGGATATGGACCAAGTGGGACTAGTGTAGATGGGGCATGTTGGCTGGTGTGGGCAAGTTGGGCCGAAGGGCCTGTTTCCGTGCTGGATCTCTACGACTCGATGGCACCTTGGCCAGCATGGATGAGTTGGGCCGAAGGGCCTGTGAGACTCTAGGGCTCTGACACCGATCCACCACCCACCTATTTGCCGACGTAACCAGTGAAGGAGCTCGGGGATGGGGTCTTGGCTGCGATGGGTCAGTATTTGCATGAATGACCCTGACGAAGGGCCACAGTGGATGGTGTCCAGACGGCACGGTGGGGCAGCGGGTAGAGCTGCTGCCTCGCCCGGGTTTGATCCCAACTACGGGTGCTGTCTGTACGGAGTTTGCACGTTCTCCCCGTGACCTGCCTGGGTTTCCTTCCAAATTGCCCCTCCTGTGTGCAGGCTGGTCAGCACAGACTCGGTGGGCCGAAGGGCCTGTTTCTGCACTGGATCTCTAAACTAAATTAAACACTGAAGATAGACACACAAAATGTTGGAGTAACTCAGCGGGACAGGCAGCATCTCTGGAGAAGAAGGGTCTCGACACGAAACGTCACCTATCCATGTTCTCCACAGATGCTGCCTGACCCGCTGAGTTACTCCAGCACTCTGTGAAACATCACCTATCCATGTTCTCCACAGATGCTGCCTGACCCACTGAGTTACTCCAGCACTCTGTGTCTATCTTCACCCGCCAGTTACTCCAGCACTCTGTGTCTATCTTCACCCGCCAGCCAGCTTCATGATTCCATCGAGAGACTGTTTAAGAAGGAACTGCAGATGCTGGAAAATCGAAGGTAGACAAAAGTGCTGGAGAAACTCAGCGGGTGCAGCAGCATCTATGGAGCGAAGGAAATAGGTAACGTTTCGGCCCGAAACCCTTCCGCGTTTCGGCCCGAAACGTTGCCTATTTCCTTCAGGGTTTCATCCCGAAACGTTGCCTATTTCCTTTGCTCCATAGATGCTGCTGCACCCGCTGAGTTACTGTATTTTAGTCCAGACAGTGGGCTGAAAGATGGCAGATGGAGTTTAATGCGGATAAATGTGAAGTTACTCCAGCGTTACTCTGTGAAACGTCACCTATCCATGTTCTCCACAGATGCTGCCTGACCCGCTGAGTTACTCCAGCACTCTGTGAAACGTCACCTATCCATGTTCTCCACAGATGCTGCTGCACCCGCTGAGTTACTCCAGCACTCTGTGAAACGTCACCTATCCATGTTCTCCACAGATGCTGCCTGACCCGCTGAGTTACTCCAGCACTCTGTGTCTATCTTCACCCGCCAGCCAGCTTCACGATTCCATCGAGAGACTGTTTAAGAAGGAACTGCAGATGCTGGAAAATCGAAGGTAGACAAAAGTGCTGGAGTAACTCAGCGGGTGCAGCAGCATCTATGGAGCGAAGGAAATAGGTAACGTTTCGGGCCGAAACCCTTCCGGGTTTCGGGCCGAAACGTTGCCTATTTCCTTCAGGGTTTCATCCCGAAACGTTGCCTATTTCCTTTGCTCCATTGATGCTGCTGCACCCGCTGAGTTACTGTATTTTAGTCCAGACAGTGGGCTGAAAGATGGCAGATGGAGTTTAATGCGGATAAATGTGAAGTTACTCCAGCACTCTGTGAAACGTCACCTATCCATGTTCTCCACAGATGCTGCCTGACCCGCTGAGTTACTCCAGCACTCTGTGAAACGTCACCTATCCATGTTCTCCACAGATGCTGCCTGACCCGCTGAGTTAGAGCTTGCGGCCGGCTGCCTTTGGGTTGGATCCAACAATGCTTCAGGGTGCCAGCCGCACAATAACACCCTTAAATCCCCACTCTGTCTCCACCCGCGCATGATGAGGAGCAGCCCTGACACAACTTGTTGCTCCATGATGCAACACAGCTGGAGGTTCCTAGAATGCTGGCACTCACAGCAACGAAACGGGCCCTTCGGCCCCCACTCCACATACTAGCCCCATCCACGATGCTCCATCTACTCCAGTCCCACTTGCCCACAACAGTTAGACAATAGACAATAGGGGCAGGAGTAGAGGCCATTTGGCCCTTCGAGCCAGCACCACCATTCAATGTCATCATGGCTGATCATCCAACTCAGTATCCCGTATCTGCCTTCTCTCCATACCCTCTGATCCCTTTAGCCACAAGGGCCACATCTAACTCCCTCTTAAATATAGCCAATGAACTGGCCTCAACTACCCTCTGTGGCAGAGAGTTCCAGAGATTCACCACTCTCTGTGTGAAAAAAGTTCTTCTCATCTCGGTTTTAAAGGATTTCCCCCTTATCCTTAAGGTTCTGGGTTGAAGGGGCGGTGCTGTCTATTTGGTGATGGGGGATGGGGCCAGACCCGCTGGTCATTTTCCAGGGATGAGGAGGGAGTGTCCGGTGAATCTTTGACCAACCCCCCCCCCCCACTGTGGTGACCCGTGGGTCTGGCCATCTCCCCCCCCGCCCCCCCCCCCCCCGCGACGTGACCATGTGTGACCTGATGCTCTGGGTCTTGAAGCAATTAGCCTCCCACTCCACTAAAGCTGCGGCACTTGGTGTTGGAACCTTGCAGTGGATTAATTGGACAAAGAAACCACAACACCCAAAAAACCGCACACACACACACACACACACACACACACACACACGCGCACACACACACACACACACACACACACACACACACACACACACACACACACACACACACACACGCACACACACACACACACGCGCACACACACACACACACACACACACACACACACGCGCACACACACACACACACACACACACACACACACGCACACACACGCGCACACACACACACACACGCCCACACACGCACACACACACACGCACGCACACACACACACACACACACACGCACACACACACACACACACACACGCACACACACACGCACACACGCACACACACACACACAGAGACACACACACACACACACACACACACGCACACACACACACAGACACACACACGCACACACACACACGCACACACACACACACACACACACACACACACACACACACACACACACACGCACAGACACACACACACACACACACGCACACACGCACACACGCACAGACACACACACACAGACACACACACACAGACACACACACACACACACACACGCAGCATAAAATTCACATTATCCTCCAAGGAGGAACTGCAGGCGCTGGAGAAACGCACAGAGTGCTGGAGGAACTCAGCGGGTCAGGCAGCATCTGTGGAGGGGCTGGGTCCAGACCCTTCTTCAGACTGATTTGAATATGGTGGGGGGGGGCTGTCAGTGGATATATTTAAGGCAGAGATAGATAGATTGTTGATTAGTGCGTGTGTCAGGGGTTATGGGGAAAAGGCAGGAGAATGGGATTAGGAGGGAGAGATCGATCAGACAACATTGAATGGTGGAGTGGCCTTTATGGGCCGAATTCTGTTCCAATAACTCATGGCCGTACGAGAAAGCTGGATAAGAGAGGTGGGGAAAATCATGTGTAAAATCAAGAGAGGCCATGGTCACATTGAATGTCAGTGCTGGCTCGATGGGCCGAATGGCCTACTCCTGTTCCTACTGTCTATTGTCCATTGCTTTCAGGGGGGTTATGGACTTGGGCACCAACATCGATGCAAGTTGGGCTGAAGGGCCTGTTTCCGTGCTGTATCACTCTATGACTAGTGTAGCTGGGGCATGTTGGGCCAGTATGGGCAAGTTGGGCCGAAGGGCCTGTTTCCACACTGTATGGGTCAATAGACAGATACTGCCGATGGATGGGAATAGTTTAGGGTGATATATGCCGAATGCAAGCAAATGGGACTGGGCTAGTATGGCGTGTGGTTGGGCCAAAGGGCCTGTTGCCACACTGTATCACTCTATGACTAGTGTAGCTGGGGCATGTTGGGCCAGTATGGGCAAGTTGGGCTGAAGGGCCTGTTTCTGTGCTGTATCTCTCTATGATTAGTGTAGCTGGGGCATGTTGGGCTAGTATGGCGTGTGGTTGGGCCGAAGGGCCTGTTTCCACACTGTATGGGTCGATAGACAGATACTGCCGATGGATGGTAATAGTTTAGGGTGATATATGCCGGACTGGGCTAGTATGGATTGCGTGTGGTTGGGCCGAAGGGTCTGTATGACTGTGCGGGTGTGACAGCTGTAAGCTGCCTGCTGACAGTATGAAGCTGGTAATCGCTTGTGCCCCAGGCTGACATGTAGCGATGATTTATTGCCGTGTCCATGGCGACTGCTTGCGGTCTCTCACACGCGTGATTTATTGCCAGCCGCTGCCCCAACACGCCTGCCGCTCTGGCAGTGGAATGCATGTTCCCCTGCAGTGATCGACCAGCAAGTGTACCGACTGCAGTCCAGCGCATATAGCACCCTTGCAGCAACACACGCACGCACACAACGCAGTCGTGCCTTCCCCTGTCCAACTCCACCTGTATAGAGAAACACCTGGTAAACACAGCACGGTGTTGCAGCGGGTAGAGCTGCTGCCTCACAGCGCCACAGACCCGGGTGCTGTCTGTACCGAGTTTGTACCTTCTCCCCATGACCTTATTCAAGAATAAGGGATAAGCCATTTATTCGTTTCGGCCTGAAACGTTGCCCATTTCCTTCGCTCCATAGATGCTGCTGCACCCGCTGAGTTTCTCCAGCATTTTTGTCTACCTAAGATTATTAAGGGCTTGGACACGCTAGAGGCAGGAAACATGTTCCCGATGTTGGGGGAGTCCAGAACCAGGGGCCACACACAGTTTAAGAATAAGGAGGAAGCCATTTAGAACGGAGACGAGGAAACACTTTTTCTCACAGAGAGAGGTGAGTCTGTGGAATTCTCTGCCTCAGAGGGCGGTGGAGGCCGGTTCTCTGGATTCTTTCAAGAGAGAGCTAGATAGGGCTCTTAAAGATAGCAGAGTCAGGGGATATGGGGAGAAGGCAGGAACAGGGTACTGATTGGGGATGATCAGCCATGATCACAGTGAATGGTGGTGCTGGCTGGAAGGGCCGAATGGCCTCCTCCTGCACCTATTGTCTATTGACAGAGAGAGAGAGAGACAGACACACACACACACAGACAGACACACAGAGAAACACACACACACACACACACACACACAGACAGACACAGACACACACACACACACACACACACACACACACACAGACACAGACAGACACACAGAGAAAACACACACACACACACAGACAGACACAGAGAGACACACACACACACACAGACAGACAGACACAGAGAAACACACACACACACACAGACAGACAGACACAGAGAAACACACACACACACACACACACACACACAGACAC
>NW_026576119.1:75000-112500 GCF_028641065.1 Leucoraja erinaceus | reverse complement strand
GCAACATCCTCGTGAATCTTCTCTCTACCATTTCCAGCTTTGCAGCATTTTTTCCGATAAGCTGAACACAATATTCCACGCTCTGTGTTTAATACAGAACGATGCCTGGATTAGAGGGTTTCAGCAACAGGGGGAGGTTGGACAGACTCGCATTGTTTTCTCTGCAACGTCAGAGGTTGAGGGGAGACCTGATAGATGTTTATAAAATGATGAGAGGCGTAGATAGGGTAGACAGTCACAACCTTTCCTCCAGGGTGGAGATGTCCAAGACTAGAGGGCGCAGCTTTAAGGTGAGAGGGGCAAAGTTTAAAGGAGATGTGTGGGGCAGGTTTTATTTACACAGAGGGTGGTGGGTGCCTGGAACGCGCTGCCAGGGGTGGGGGTGGAGGCAGATACGATCGTGGTGTTTAAGAGGCTTTTGGATCGGCACATGGATATGCAGGGAATGGAGGGATACGGATCACGTGCTGGCAGAGGGGAGTTGGTCTTGGCATCATGTACGGCACGGACATTGTGGGCCGAAGGGCCTGTTCCTGTGCTGGACTGGTCTGTGTTCTAATAACAAATAGGTCAGATTCCCTGTTTTAAAACTTGGTCGTAGCCACCTATCCGTGTTCTCCACAGATGCTGCCTGACCCGCTGAGTTACTCCAGCACTCTGTGTCTATCTTCACCCACCAGCCAGCTTCACAATTCCATCGAGAGACTGTTTAAGAAGGAACTGCAGATGCTGGAAAATCGAAGGTAGACAAAAGTGCTGGAGAAACTCAGCGGGTGCAGCAGCATCTATGAAGCGAAGGAAATACGCAACGTTTCGGCCCGAAACCCTTCCGGGTTTCGGCCCGAAACGTTGCCTATTTCCTTCAGGGTTTCATCCCGAAACGTTGTCTATTTCCTTTGCTTCATTGATGCTGCTGCACCCGCTGAGTTACTCCAGCACTCTGTGAAACGTCACCTATCCATGTTCTCCACAGATGCTGCCTGACCCGCTGAGTTACTCCAGCACTCTGATGTAAAGGGCTACCCGTTGTCAGTAGATGTGTCCTCCCCTTTTGGAAAAATCCCGGTAGAAATCTGTTCTCCGACCTGTGGCCAGCTGTTCTCCTGCTGTTGTGAAACTTCTCTCAGTACAGAGCCGTTCTCTCCAGCTCACACTCTCCACAGTTTTCCTGCTGGTAAGAAATTGTGCTCACAGTCAGGCAACGTGGAAACAGGCCCTTTGGCCCAACTTGCCCACACACACCCTTCCCCACAAGGCCCATTTTCCATCTTTGACTCATATCCCACTAAACCATTCCTATCCACGTACCTGTCTTTTAAATGTTGTAGTCCCAGCCTCAACTACCTCCTCCGGCAGCTCGTTCCATACACCCACCACCCTCTGTGTGGAAAAAGTGACCCCTCAGATTCCTATTCAATCTTTCCCCCCCTCATATTGGACCTGTGTCCACCTGCACCAGACTGTGGACTGTGTACCTTATTGAACCTTACCTATTCACCCCGTGATTTTATACACCTCTACAAGAACACCTTGTCTCTGCTTTACGAATGTCATCAGTCTGAAGAAGGATCAGGACTCGAAACGTCACCTATCCATGTTCTCCACAGATGCTGCCTGACCCGCTGAGTTACTCCAGCACTCTGTGAAACGTCACCTATCCATGTTCTCCACAGATGCTGCCTGACCCGCTGAGTTATGGTGCAGCAGCATCTATGGAGCTAAGGAAATAGGCAACGTTTCGGGCCGAAACCCAGAAGGGTTTCGGCCCGAAACGTTGCCTATTTCCATAGCTCCATAGATGCTGCTGCACCCGCTGAGTTATTCCAGCACTCTGTGAAACGTCACCTATCCATGTTCTCCACAGATGCTGCCTGACCCGCTGAGTTACTCCAGCAGTCTGGAGTAACTCAGTCTCTGCTTGTCACTTGAAGACAAGGGAGCTAAATACTTTCTTCACCACCCGCACGGTGCCAGGCCGGCACGGCGGTGGTGCAGCGGGTAGAGCTGCTGCCTCACAGCGCCAGAGACCCGGGTTCAATCCCGAACACGGCTGCTGTCTGTACGGAGTTTGCACGTTCTCCCCGTGACCTGCGTGGGTTTTCTCCGGGCGCTCCGGTTTCCTCCCACACTCCAAAGACGTGCAGGTTTGTAGGTTAATTGTCTTGGTGTAAATGTAAATTGTCCCCAGTGTGTGTAGGATAGTGTTAGTGTGCGGGGATCGCTGGTCGGCACGGACTCGGTGGGGCCGAAGGGCCTGTTTTCCACGCTGTATCTCTAAACTAAACTAAACCGTTGTCACCACCTTCGAGTGTCTGTGTCTGTAGGTTTTACACACACAGTCTTGCTGCAGATCCTGCCTCCAACTGTCCAAACAGACATCAACACCTTGCATGGAGATGAATTAAACAACAGTTCTCTAACCCCGAGGATGTGAGATAATCCTTCCATTAGTAACAGACTCCTGCTTCTCTGATTCCACTCGCTACCTGCCTCATCCGCTGCACGATACACAACGCCAGTGTGTGCTGAGAGGAGAATATGTTTACTCCAAGAGCCACCCTCACAATGCTGGGGCTATGATTAAGGAATTAGCAAGGGGCAGTGTGTAGATGATGAAGAACTGGGCAGACTTAATATGTTTATCAAAGGGCGATCGCGATTGATAAAACGCAGTTTGTTTTTTTGATATTGCAACAAGCAAACCAATTAGGCAACTGAAAAAAGGCACAGAGTGCTGGAGTAACTCAGGGGGTCAGGCAGCATCTGTGGAGAACATGGATAGGTGACGTTTCACAGAGTGTTGGAGTAACTCAGTGGGTCAGGCAGCATCTGTGGAGAACATGGATAGGTGACGTTTCACAGAGTGTTGGAGTAACTCAGTGGGTCAGGCAGCATCTGTGGAGAACATGGATAGGTGACGTTTCACAGAGTGTTGGAGTAACTCAGTGGGTCAGGCAGCATCTGTGGAGAACATGGATAGGTGACGTTTCACAGAGTGCTGGAGTAACTCAGTGGGTCAGGCAGCATCTGTGGAGAACATGGATAGGTGACGTTTCACAGAGTGCTGGAGTAACTCAGTGGGTCAGGCAGCATCTGTGGAGAACATGGATAGGTGACGTTTCACAGAGTGCTGGAGTAACTCAGTGGGTCAGGCAGCATCTGTGGAGAGAAAGAATGGGTGACGTTTCAGATCGAGACCCTTCTTCAGACTGAGCATCAGGGGAGAGGGAGAGAAAAAGATATAGACGGTGATGTGGAGAGTCTATCTCTTTCTATCAATCTATCTATCTCCACCTTAGACATCTTCACTGACTTGTGGCCTCCACAGCCGTCTGTGGCAAAGAATCCCACAGATTCACCACCCTCTGGCTAAAGAAATTCCTCCTCATCTCCTTCCTAAAGGAACATCCTTTAATTCTGAGGCTGTGCCCTCTGGTCCTGGACTCTCCCACTAGTGGAAACATCCTCTCCACATCCACTCTATCCAGGCCTTTCACCACTATTCTGTACGTTTCAATGAGGTCCCCGCTCATCCTTCTAAACTCCAGCGAGTACAGGCCCAGCGCCGACAAACGCTCATCGTATGTTAAGGGGATGGAATCACATGAAGCCAATGGACATGACAACGGCCCGATGGATACAAGGTGGAGAATGCGAGGAGGTTGAAACAAAAAGTATCTTGAACTGGGGAGAAAGTGTAAAGATGTTGGTAATGAACGGTTGCTGGGTGTGGGATACAAACATAGACAATAGGTGCAGGAGTAGGCCATTCGGCCCTTCGAGCCTGCACCGCCATTCAATGTGATCATGGCTGATCATCCAACTCAGTATCCCGTACCTGCCTTCTCTCCATACCCTCTGATCCCCTTAGCCACAAGGGCCACATCTAACTCCCTCTTAAATATAGCCAATGAACTGGCCTCGACTACCCTCTGCGGCAGAGAGTTCCAGAGATTCACCACTCTCTGTGTGAAAAAAGTTCATCTCATCTCGGTGTTAAAGGATTTCCCCCTTATCCTTAAGCTGTGACCCCTTGTCCTGGACTTCCCCAACATCGGGAACAATCTTCCTGCATCTAGCCTGTCCAACCCCTTAAGAATTTTGTAAGTTTCTATAAGGTCCCCTCTCAATCTCCTAAATTCTAGAGAGTATAAACCAAGTCTATCCAGTCTTTCTTCATAAGACAGTCCTGACATCCCAGGAATCAGTCTGGTGAACCTTCTCTGCATTCCCTCTATGGCAAGAATGTCCTTCCTCAGATTTGGAGACCAAAACTGTACGCAATACTCCAGGTGTGGTCTCACCAAGACCCTGTACAACTGCAGGGTCTTGGATTGAGTGAGCAACTCCTGGTTAGAGAATGCTGGAGTAACTCAGCATTGGGATTGGGAAGTCCAAGGTTGTGTTGGCCGACATTGCCAGAGATCCTCGGCTCCAGTTCAGTTCATTATAGACTATAAACAATAGGTGCAGGAGGAGGCCATTCGGCCCTTCCAGCCAGCACCGCCATTCAATGTGATCATGGCTGATCATTCCCAATCGGTGTGAGAAAATGGGGAATTACAGACCAGTTAGCCTGACATGGTGGTGGGAAAGATGCTGGAGTCAATTATTAAAGAGGTAATAATGTGGCATTTGGATAGCAGTAAAAGGATTAGTCCAAGTCAGCATGGATCTATGAAAGGGAAATCATGCTTGACTAATCTTCTGGGATTTTATGAGGATGTGACAAGTAAAATGGATGAAGGGGTGCCAGTGGATGTAGTGTGTCTGGACTTTCAGAAAGCCTTTGATAAGGTCCCGCACGGGAGACTGGTGACTAAAATTAGAGCACATGGTATTGGGGGTGGGGTGTTGACATGGATAGAAAATTGGTTGGCAGACAGGAAGCAAAGAGTAGGAGTGAACGGGTCCTTTTCAGAATGTCAGGCAGTGGCGAGTGGAGTGCCGCAAGGCTCGGTGTTGCAGCCGCAACTGTTTACCATATATACTAATGATTTGGAAGAGGGAATTAGGAGCAACACTAGCAAGTTTGCGGATGATACAAAGCTGGGTGGCAGTGTGAACTGTGAAGAGGATTTTAGGAGGTTGCAGGGTGACATGGACAGGTTGAGTGAGTGGGCAGATGCGTGGCAGATGCAGTATTAGATAGATAAATGTGAGGTTATCCACTTTGAGGCAAATACAAGGGGGCAGATTATTATCTCAACGGGGTTAGGTTAGGTAAGGGGGAGGTACAGCAATACCTGGGTGTCCTTGTACACCTGTCATTGAAAGTTGGCGTGCAGGTACAGCAGGCAGTGAAGAAAGCTAATGGAATGCTGGCCTTCATAACAAGAGGATTTCAGTATAGGTGTAAAGAGGTACTTCTGCAGTCGTATAGGGCTCTGGTGAGACCACATCTGGAGTATTATGTACAGTTTTGGTCTCCTAATGTGGTGGACATCCTTGTGATTGAAGCAGTGCAGCGTAGGTTCACAAGATTGATCCCTGGGATGGTGGGAATGTCATATGAGGAAAGATTGAAAGGACTAGGCTTGCATTCACTGGAGTTTAGAAGGATGAGGGGGGGATCTTATAGAAACATATAAAATTATAAAAGGACTGGACAAGCTAGATGCAGGAAAAATGTTCCTAATGTTGGGCGAGTCCAGAACCAGGGGCCACACAGTCTTAGAATAAAGGGGAGGTCATTTAAGTCTGAGGTGAGAAAAAACCTTTTTCACCCAGAGAGTTGTGAATTTGTGGAATTCCCTGCCACAGAGGACAGTGGAGGCCAAATCACTGGATGGATTTAAGAGAGAGTTAGACAGAGCTCTAGGGGCTAGTGGAGTCAAGGGATATGGGGAGAAGGCAGGCACGGGTTACTGATAGGGGCCGATCAGCCATGATCACAATGATTGGCGGAGCTGGTTCGAAGGGCCGAATGGCCTCCTCCTGCACCTATTTTCTATTGTCTATTGTATAGATCAGGTAGAGATATGCACAGAGCCTCTTGTCAAGAGTAGGTGAATCGAGGAGCAGAGGACATAGGTTCAAGGTGAGGGGGGCAAGACTGAATCTGAGGGGTAACCTTTCCACACAGAGGGTGGTGGGTGTATGGAACGAGCTGCCGGAGGAGGTAGTTGAGGCTGGGACTATCCCAACGTTTAAGAAACAGTTAGATAGGACAGGTTTGGAGGGATATGGGCCAAACGGGCAGGTGGGACTAGTGTAGATGGGGCATGTTGGCCGGTGTGGGACTAGTGTAGATGGGGCATGTTGGTCGGGGTGGGACTAGTGTAGATGGGGCATGTTGGTCGGGGTGGGACTAGTGTAGATGGGGCATGTTGGTCGGGGTGGGACTAGTGTAGACGGGGCATGTTGGTCGGTGTGGGACTAGTGTAGATGGGGCATGTTGGTCGGGGTGGGACTGGGACTAGTGTAGATGGGGCATGTTGGTCGGGGTGGGACTAGTGTAGATGGGGCATGTTGGTCGGGGTGGGGCTAGTGTAGATGGGGCATGTTGGTCGGTGTGGGCAAGTTGGGCCGAAGGGCTGTATCCCTCTGTGACTGTTTCCAAACTAAGGAGACGGCTGGTCTGCAGGGGAGAGACAGTTCTGTGACAGATAAGACTGTTTGCTGTCGGCAAGCCAGCGTTGTATAATGCTGAGACTCTGTGTCTGTAGCTGGCAAAGCCCCACGTCCCCATGTGAAGCTAAATTCTCCGATAGTTACGCGGCTGGCAGTCATTGATAAACAATCTGGAACGTTTAGTTTAGTTTAGTTTATAGATACAGCACGCAAACAGGCCCTTCGGCCCACCCAGTCCGTGCCGACCAGCGATCCCCGCACACTAACACTACCCTACACACACTGGGGACAATTTACATTTACACCAAACCAATTAACCTACAAACCTGCACGTCTTTGGAGTGTGGGAGGAAAAAGCGCCCGGAGAAAACCCACGCAGGTCACGGGGAGAACGTGCAAACTCCGTACAGACAGCGCCCGTGGTCGGGATCGAACCCAGCTGTGAGGCAGCAGCTCTACCCAGTTTAGTTTAGGGTTAGTTTAGTGTGGTGGTACAGTGTTGAATCAGGCCCTTAGGGTCAACGGGTCCACTGGCTGGCACTGTCCAGTGGTCGGGGGGGAGAGAGGAGAGGGGGGGAGAGGGAGGGGGGGAGGGGAAGGAGGGAGAGGGGGAGGGGAGAGGGGGAGGGGAGAGGTGGAGGGAGAGGGAGGGAGAGAGGGGGGAGGGAGAGGGGGGGGGAGAAAAAAAGAGAATGAGAGAGATAGACAGGGAGAGGGAGAGAGAGAGAGAGAGGGAGGGGAGGTGGAGGGGGAGGGGAGGAGAGAGGGGGTAGGGAGAGGGGGGAGGGGAGGGAAGGGAGAGGTGGAGGGGAGAGGTGGAGGGAGAGGGGGAGGGAGAGAGGGGGGAGGGGAGGGGAGGGAGGGGAGAGGTGGAGGGGAGAGGTGGAGGGAGAGGTGGAGGGAGAGGGGGAGGGGAGAGGTGGAGGGAGAGGGGGAGGGGCGAGGTGGAGGGAGAGGGGGAGGGGAGAGGTGGAGGGAGAGGGGGTGGGGCGAGGGGGAGGGGGAGGGAGAGGGGGAGGGAGAGGGGGAGGGGAGGGGGGGAGGGGGGCTAGGGAGAGGGGGGAGGGGGGAGGGATAACTCAGAACATTAATAACCCATTATCTGTTATTTGCACTTTACCAGTTGATTTATTCATGTGTGTATATATTTATACAATGGTCTATGGACACACTGATCTGTTCTGTATTCATGTCTACTATGTTCTGTGTGCTGAAGCAAAGCAAGAATTCCATTGTCCTATCTGGGACACAGGACAATAAACTCCTGTGAATCTTGAATCTTGAGCAGATTAATGGCCCAGCCTGATGGTTGAGGCGAGGGTGCTGAAAGACAAGATGGGCTGGGGGAGGGGGGAGGGGGGGTGCATCAATGGGGGCTCCTGTTACACTATGCATGGTGCGGTGATCTAACAGCCAGCTTCACACATGAATCTTTCACCACAGCAGCGTGCTGGGTCCCATCGGGAGATCAGGTGACTGCTGCCGTCACCCAACACCTCTCCCTCTGTCTGCACTCAGGCGGGCACTAGTATCCATTGTCATCGAGACACACACACAGAGTAACGCTGGAGTAACTCAGCGGGTCAGGCAGCACCTATCCATGTTCTCCACAGATGCTGCCTGACCCGCTGAGTTATGGTGCAGCAGCATCTATGGAGCTAAGGAAATAGGCAACGTATCAGGCCAAAACCTGGAAGGGTTTCGGCACGAAACGTTGCCTATTTCCAGAAGGGTTTCGTAGCCAAAGTGCCAAAAGCCTTGTTGACCACCTTATCTACCTGCGACTCCACCTTCAAGGAACCATGCACCTGTACTCCTAGATCCCTCTGCTCCACAACACTACCCAGAGGCCGACCATTCACTGTGTAGGTCCTGCCCTTGTTCGACGTGCCAAAATGCAACACCTCACACTTGTCTGTATTAAATTCCAACTGTTGCCAAACCAGGCTGTGATGCATGTGGATAGATACATAGACAATAGGTGCAGGAGTAGGCCATTCGGCCTTTCGAGCCAGCACCACCATTCAATATTCATAGAAGGTTCACCAGACTGATTCCTGGGATGTCAGGACTGTCTTATGAAGGAAGACTGGATAGACTTGGTTTATACTCTCTAGAATTTAGGAGATTGAGAGGGGATCTTATAGAAACTTACAAAATTCTTAAGGGGTTGGACAGGCTAGATGCAGGAAGATTGTTCCCGATGTTGGGGAAGTCCAGGACAAGGGGTCACAGCTCAAGGATAAGGGGGAAATCCTTTAAAACCGAGATGAGAAGAACTTTTTTCACACAGAGAGTGGTGAATCTCTGGAACTCTCTGCCGCAGAGGGTAGTTGAGGCCACAGTTCATTGGCTATATTTAAGAGGGAGTTAGATGTGGCCCTTGTGGCTAAGGGGATCAGGGGGTATGGAGAGAAGGCAGGTACGGGATACTGAGTTGGATGATCAGCCATGATCATATTGAATGGCGGTGCAGGCTCGAAGGGCCGAATGGCCTCTACTCCTGCACCTAATTTCTATGTTTCTATGTTTCTATGTTTCTATTCACTGTGTATTCACTTCCTGTCCTTGTTCGACGTCCCTAAATGCAACACCTCACACTTGCCTGTATAAAATTCCAACTGTTGCCAAACCAGGCTGTGATGCATGTGGATAGATACATAGACAATAGGTGCAGGAGTAGGCCATTTGGCCCTTCGAGCCTGCACCACCATTCAATATGACCATCCACAATCAATACCCCATTCCTGCCTTCTCCCCATATCCCCTTGATTCCGTTAGCCACAAGAGTTAAACCTAACTCTCTCTGGAAAACATCCAGTGAATCGGCCTCCACTGCCTTCTGCGGAGGGGAATTCTCTGGAAGTTTTCCACTGCGCACATGTAGACGTTGGTGAGAGTTTGGAGACAAAGGATGATGAATCTGTAAGATTATCCGGGCTGCATTCTCTCAACTGTGCGTGACATCAGATGTGACTTCGTGCCAAGAGTTGCAGTGAAACTTTGCAACAACAAGGCGGCATTTGGAGCGTGCAGCGATCATTGATTCAACGCAAAGGCTGATCTCATGGCCAGGTATGAAGCAACAATATCTATTGTGACATTCTGTTGATGGCATTTCACATCCAGCCCTAATTAAGATGCATCAAATATCCCCGCAGTTCACACCAACATTGGCCAAAGTCGTGCAGGTTTGTAGGTTAATTGTCCCCAGTGTGTGTAGGGTAGTGTTAGTGTGCGGGGATCACTGGTCGGCACGGACTCGGTGGGCCTAAGGGCCTGTTTCCGTGCTGTATCTCTAAACTAAACTAAATGTCAACCAGCGGCGGGGCGGTCTCAGTGACCAGTTCTCAATCATAGAAATATAGACAGTAGGTGCAGGAGGAGAGGCCATTCGGCCCTTCGAGCCAGCACCGCCATTCAATGTGATCATGGCTGATCATCCCCAATCAGTACCCCGTTCCTGCCTTCTCCCCATATCCCCTGACTCCGCTATCTTTAAGAGCCCTATCTAGCTCTCTCTTGAAAGTATACACAGTAGGTGCAGGAGTAGAGGCCATTCGGCCCTTCGAGCCAGCACCACCATTCAATATGATCACGGCTGATCATCCCCAACCAGTACCCCGTTCCTGCCTTCTCCTCATATACCCTGATTCCGTTAACCCTAAGAGCTAAATCTAACTCTCTCTTGAAAACTTCCAGTGAACCGGCCTCCACTGCCGTCTGTGGCAGAGAATCCCACAGATTCACAACAACTCTCTGGGTGAAGATGTTTTTCCTCATCTCAGTCCTGATTGCCCCTCTGGCATGTTGGACACGTTGGCTGAGTTGGCAGAACCATTGCCACACAGTGGACAATTGACCAAGCGTTGTGGCTGACACCCAGGCCTGGCCTACACTTACTATCCGATCTTGGAAAGTGAAGTGTGAAGAGATTTTGTAGAAAACAATGCAGGAGAAACTCAGCGGGTGAGGCAGCATCTATGGAGCAAAGGGAATAGGTGGCGTTTCGGGTCGAGACCCTTCTTCAGACTGATGTGGGGGGGGGGGTGGGGTGGGAAGAAGAAAGGAAGAGGCGGAGACAGTGGGCTGTGGGAGAGCTGGGAAGGGGAGGGGAAGGAGGGAGAAAGCAGGGACTACCTGAAATTGGAGAAGTCAAAGATAGTTTAATAGGCCTAGTGGGTGGAAGATTGCACCCTTCACCTGGGGGCCCACCCTGTTTCGACGTATGCAATGGAAACATAGAAACATAGACAATAGGTGCAGGAGGAGGCCATTCGGCCCTTCGATCCAGCACCGTCATTCATTGTGATCATGGCTGATCGTCCCCAAATCAATAACCCGTGCCTGCCTTCTCCCCATATCCCTCGACTCCACTAGAGCTCTATCTATCTTAAATCCATCCAGTGACTTGGCCTCCACTGCCCTCTGTGGCAGGGAATTCCACAAATTCACACAACTCTCTGGGTGAAAATGTTTTTCCTCACCTCAGTCTTAAATGACCTCCCCTTTATTCTAAGACAAGATGGTTCAGTTACCTGCCAACAGCTACAAGATGCTGCCTGACCTGCGGAGTAACTCACCTCAACCCCCAATGACAGCATGAGAAAGAGAAAGTTAACATCTGTGCAACGCTGGAGGCTGAGGGGAGACAGCAAAATGATGAGGGGCGTAGATAGGGTAGACAGTCACAACCTTTTCCCCATAAACGTCCCGATACGATACGATAATACTTTATTGCCAGAACAAAGTCTGACATTTGTTCCACATTGCAGCAGCTCCATCAAAGACATAAGAGACTTGAAAAGTTATGCAAGACTAGAGGACGTAGCTATGGGATGAGAGGAGGAAAGTTCCATGGAGATGTGTGTGGCAGATTTTATTTACACAGAGGGTGGTGGGTGCCTGGAACGCGCTGCCAGGGGTGGGGGTGGAGGCAGATACGATCGTGGTGTTTAAGAGGCTTTTGGATCGGCACATGGATATGCAGGGAATGGAGGGATACGGATCACGTGCTGGCAGAGGGGAGTTGGTCTTGGCATCATGTACGGCACGGACATTGTGGGCCGAAGGGCCTGTTCCTGTGCTGGACTGGTCTGTGTGTAGGATGGAACTGCAGACGCAAAGATGGACACAAAGTGCTGGAGTAACTCAACATGTCGAGCCTGTACATAGAAGGTCTGAAGAAGGGTTACAACCTGAAAACGTCACCTATCCATGTTCTCCACAGGTGCTGCCTGACCCGCTGAGTTATGGTGCAGCAGCATCTATGGAGCTAAGGAAATAGGCAATGTTTCGGGCCAAAACCCTTCTGGAAATAGGCAACGTTTCCTTAGCTCCATAGATGCTGCCTGACCCGCTGAGTTACTCCAGCACTCTGTGAAACGTCACCTATCCATGTTCTCCACAGATGCTGCCTGACCCGCTGTGTTACTCCAGCACTCTGTGAAACGTCACCTATCCATGTTCTCCACAGATGCTGCCTGACCCGCTGTGTTACTCCAGCACTCTGTGAAACGTCACCTATCCATGTTCTCCACAGATGCTGCCTGACATTCGGGGTTTTGCGCTATTATGGTCTGGTTACTGAGTATTACTGCTTATTGATTTATTGTACTGATGATTATTATATATTGATCTGGGCGTTGCGGAGTGTAGGTGAGAACTCCATCGTTCCGTTAATGCTACCCATAACATTTACACACTGGATCCACTGTTCTATTCGTGCCTCAGTTACGTGAGGCACATTAGAGTCACAGGCCCTTCGGCCCAACATCCCATGCCGACCGACATGCCCCATCTAAGCTAGTCTCATTTGCCCAGATCCATCTAAACCGTTCCTGTCCAGGTACCTTTAAGAAGGAACTGCAGATGCTGGAAAATCTAAGGTAGACAAACGTGCTGGAGTAACTCAGCGGGTGCAGCATCTATGGAGCGTAGGAAATAGGCAACGTTTCGGGCCGAAACCTTTCCGGGTTTCGGCCCGAAACGTTGCCTATTTCCTTCAGGGTTTCAGCCCGAATACTCCAGGGTCTT
This sequence comes from Leucoraja erinaceus, assembly GCF_028641065.1. NCBI lineage: Eukaryota > Metazoa > Chordata > Chondrichthyes > Rajiformes > Rajidae > Leucoraja > Leucoraja erinaceus. The sequence continues at coordinate 99,891 of NW_026576119.1, read as the reverse complement.
GGTGAGACCACACCTGGAGTATTGCGTACAGTTTTGGTCTCCAAATCTGAGGAAGGACATTATTGCCATAGCGGGAGTACAGAGATGGTTCACCAGACTGATTCCTGGGATGTCAGGACTGTCTTATGAAGAAAGACTGGTTAGACTCGGTTTATACTCTCTAGAATTTAGGAGACTGAGAGGGGATCTTATAGAAACTTACAAAATTCTTAAGGGTTGGACAGGCTAGATGCAGGAAGATTGTTCCCGATGTTGGGGAAGTCCAGGACAAGGGGTCACAGCTTAAGGATAAGGGGGAAATCCTTTAAAACAGAGATGAGAAGAACTTTTTTCACACAGAGAGTGGTGAATCTGTGGAACTCTCTGCCACAGAGGGTAGTCGAGGCCAGTCATTGGTTATATTTAAGAGGGAGTTAGATGTGGCCCTTGTGGCTAAGGGGATCAGGGGGTATGGAGAGAAGGCAGGTACGGGATACTGAGTTGGATGATCAGCCATGATCATATTGAATGGCAGTGCAGGCTCGAAGGGCCGAATGGCCTCTACTCCGGCACCTAATTTCCATGTTTCTATGCTCCTACGTTAACCCACTCATTCCTGGGATGGTTCTTGTAAACCTCCTCTGGACCCTCTCCAGAGCCGGCACGTCCTTCTTCAGATACGGGGCCCAAAACTGCTCACAATATTCCACATGCGGCCTGATGGGGCCCTGTCCCACTTACGCAACTTTCCCGGTGACGGTCGGCACCCGCCATAGGTCGTTGAAGGTCGGCGGAAATGTTCAACATGTTGAAAATCCAGCGGCGACCAGAAAGACGCTATGACTCTTTGGGCGACTGAGGAGACGAGGGATTCCGGTAGGCGGCGCGACTCTGGTCAGCAGCGGCCTCTGCAGCCTGTCCGCGTTTTTATTATTTTTTGTCTGTGTTTTTATGTAGTTTTTGTTATTTTATGTTGGGGTGTGTGTGTGGGGGGGGGGGGGGGGGGGAAACTTTTGAATCTCTCCCTGCACTGGAGACCCGACCTTTTCTCGTCGGGTTTCCGTTGTCGTTGGGGCCGCAACGAGGAGCGGCCTCCAACAGGAAGAAGCCGGGGACTCAGGTGCCGACTCACCTCACCGTCGCGGAGCTGGCCGAGACCGGAGCGGGTGGAGCGGTGGAGGAGCGTTGCCGCTGCCGCTGCTGCTGCTGCTGCTGAGTCGGAGGCTGCTGCTGCGGGTCTGCGGACGGCGGCACCGGGAGCCCGCGGCTCCCTGGAGGGAGACTGCTTTTCGGGGCTCCTGCAACGGCGACTTCTCCCGCCCGAGTTGCGGGGTCGAAGAGCTCCTGGAGCGGGGCTTAGCACCACTGCCCCGCGCGGCTTGGAATGGCCGCGGGACTCTGCGAGCGCACACCGGGGGCTCTAACACCAAGACCCGGTGTGCGACCTCGCACCACCCGGCGTGGCTTTAATGGCCGCGGGACAATCGCCATCGCCAGCCGGGGGCTTTGACTTTGACTCTGACATCGGGGGGGAGAGAGTGCAGTGGAGAGATAAGTTTATTTGGCCTTCCATCACAGCTATGTGATGGATGTTTATGTAAAATGTAATTATGTTGTGTCTGGGGTCTATTTGTGTGTAATGTATGGCTGCAGAAACGGCATTTCATTTGGACCTCCAGGGGTCCAAATGACAATTAAATATACTCTTGATACTCTTGACTCACGACCGTACAGGCGACATATCGCGGGGTGAAGCCTGTACGGTCGTGAGTAGTCGCCCCAGGTTAATTCCCGGGATGGCGGGACTGTCATATGCTGAGAGAATGGAGCGGCTGTGGGCTTGTACACTCTGGAGTTTAGAAGGATGAGAGGGCATCTCATTGAAACATATAAGATTATTAAGGGCTTGGACACCCTAGAGGCAGGAAACATGTTCCCGATGTTGGTGGAGTCCAGAACCAGGGGCCACACACACACAGTTTAAGGATAAGGGGGAAGTCTTTAAGGACCGAGATGAGAAAAACATTTTTCACACAGAGAGTGGTGAATCTCTGGAATTCTCTGCCACAGAAGGTAGTTGAGGCCACACAGTTCATTGGCTATATTTAAGAGGGAGTTAGATGTGGCCCTTGTGGCTAAAGGGATCAGGGGGTATGGAGAGAAGGCAGGTACAGGATACTGAGTTGGATGATCAGCCATGATCATATTGAATGGCGAATGGTGCAGGCTCGAAGGGCCGAATGGCCTCTACTCCTGCACCTATTGTCCATGTTTCTATGTTTGTATGTTTTTGACTCATGACCATACAGGCGACAAGCCGCGGGGTACGTGAAGCCTGTACGGCCGTGAGCAGTCGCCAAACCAGTACCTTGTTCTGGTCACGGCTATTGACAATTTTCGGCGACCTATGACGGGTGCCGGCAGTCTCCGAGAAAGTTGCGTAAGTGGGACAGGGCCCGCAAGAGAGGCTTAGCATTGCATCCCTGTTCTTGTATACAAGCCCTCCTGAAATAAACGGAGTTTGCTTTCTCTACAATCTTGGTGTTGACGTGAATATAGGTGAGAGGGCGTGTGCGGTGACACAGACAGGTAGAGTGAGTGGGTGAGGACTTGGCAGAGGGAGGCTGTCGGTCACGCACTAGGTCCGTGTAGGAGTCAGCAGACAGATTAGGATCGGTGTTAAGTGGGAAGGATCTTTTGTTGTGAGTGAGTCACAAGGAGATGGCAGCAGGTGCAGCCACATATGATGTAGCCGGGCAGCGTTGCGCAAGGGGAGGACATGAGAAATAGGGTGGTGGTGTCACTCGGGCACGAGGAACTGCAAGTGCTGGACACCCCGAGAAAAAAACGCAAAGTGCTGGAAGATTTTGGCCGTTGAGAGAACAGTCCAGTCCAGCCATTCGGCCCTTTAAACGCAGGCACAGTACTGAAGATAGAGACGAGTAGCTGGAGTAACTCAGCGGGTCAGGCAGCATCTGTGGAGAACATGGATAGGTGACGTTTCACAGAGTGCTGGAGTAACTCAGCGGGTGCAGCAGCATCTATGGAGCGAAGGAAATAGGCAACGTTTCGGGCCGAAACCATGAAGGAAATAGGCAACGTTTCGGGCCGAAACCCGGAAGGGTTTCGGGCCGAAACGTTACCTATTTCCTTCGCTCCATAGATGCTGCTGCACCCGCTGAGTTACTCCAGCATTTTTGTCTACCTTCGATTTTCCAGCATCTGCACTTCCTTCTTAAACAGTGTCTCGATGGAATCGTGAAGCTGGCTGGCGGGTGAAGATAGACACAGAGTGCTGGAGTAACTCAGCGGGTCAGGCAACATCTGTGGAGAACGTGGATAGGTGACGTTTCACAGAGCATGGGAGTAACTCAGCGGGTCAGGCAGCATCTGTGGAGAACATGGATAGGTAACGTTTCACAGAGTGCTGGAGCTGTGTGGTCTCACCAAACGCTTGTACAGATGCAACCATGATATCCCAACTTCTGTAGTCAAAGGACTTGCCAATGAAGACCAGCGTGCCACACGCCTTCGTCTCCTCTCTGTCCACTGAGCTGCCACTGCCATGGAGCTGGCTCCCTGCACCCCCACATCTCCCTCTTCTCCACAATATTCTCCAGGGCCCCGCCATTTACCACCTGGGTTATTTGGAGAACTGGTTTTAGGACAATAGACGATAGACAACAGGTGCAGGAGTAGAGGCCATTCGGCCCTTCGAGACAGCACCGCCATTCAACGTGATCATGGCTGATCATCCACAATCAGTACCCCGTTCCTGCCTTCTCCCCATATCCCCTGACTCCGCTATCTTTAACAGCCCTATCCAGCTCTCTCTTGAAAGCATCTAGAGAACCGGCCTCCACCGCCCTCTGAGGCAGAGAATTCCACAGACTCGCCACTCTCTGTGAGAAAAAGTGTTTCCTCGTCTCCGTTCCAAATGGCCGACCCCTTATTCTTCGGTCGTAAGTGATAGGAGCAGAATTAGGCCATTCGGCCCATCAAGTCTACTTCACCATTCAATCATGGCTGATCCATCTCTCCCTCCTAACCCCATTCTCCTGCCTTCTCCCCATAACCCCTGACACCCGCACTAATCAACAATCTATCTATCTCTGCCTTAAATATATCCACTGACTTGTGGCCTCCACAGCCGTCTGTGTGGCAAAGAATCCCACAGATTCACCACCCTCTGGCTAAAGAAATTCCCCCTCATCTCCTTCCTAAAGGAACGTCCTTTGGAGGCCATGTCAATGGATATTTTTCAGGATGAGATTGACAGGTTCTCGATTAGCTTAGGTTTAGTTTAGAGATACAGAAGGAACACGGGCCATTCGGCCCACTGAGTCCGTGCTGGCCAGCGATCCCCGCACACTTCACACTATCCTACACACACACACACACACACTGGGGACAATCCTACCAAAGACAATTAAGATATATAAAACAATATATATAAATGATCTGGATAAGGGAATTGAAGGCAATATCTCCAAGTTTGCGGATGACACTAAGCTGGGGGGCAGTGTTAGATGTGAGGAGGATGCTAGGAGACTGCAGGGTGACTTGGATAGGCTGGGTGAGTGGGCAAATGTTTGGCAGATGCAGTATAATGTGGATAAATGTGAGGTTATCCATTTTGTTGGCAAAAACAGGAAAGCAGACTATTATCTAAATGGTGGCCGACTAGGAAAAGGGGAGATGCAGTGAGACCTGGGTGTCATGGTACACCAGTCATTGAAAGTAGGCATGCAGGTGCAGCAGGCAGTGAAGAAAGCGAATGGTATGTTAGCTTTCATAGCAAAAGGATTTGAGTATAGGAGCAGGGAGGTTCACTGCTGTTGTACAGGGTCTTAGTGAGACCACACCTGGAGTATTGCGTACAGTTTTGGTCTCCTAATCTGAGGAAGGACATTATTGCCATAGAGGGAGTGCAGAGAAGGTTCACCAGACTGATTCCTGGGATGTCAGGACTGTCTTATGAAGAAAGACTGGATAGACTTGGTTTATACTCTCTAGAATTTAGGAGATTGAGAGGGGATCTTATAGAAACTTACAAAATTCTTAAGGGGTTGGACAGGCTAGATGCAGGAAGATTGCTCCCGATGTTGGGGAAGTCCAGGACAAGGGGTCACAGCTTAAGGATAAGGGGGAAATCCTTTAAAACCGAGATGAGAAGAAACTTTTTCACACAGAAAGAGGTGAATCTCTGGAACTCTCTGCCACAGAGGGTAGTTGAGGCCAGTTCATTGGCTATATTTAAGAGGGAGTTAGATGTGGCCCTTGTGGCTAAGGGGATCAGAGCGTATGGAGAGAAGGCAGGTACGGGATACTGAGTTGGATGATCAGCCATGATCATATTGAATGGCGAATGGTGCAGGCTCGAAGGTGATCAAGTGCAGCATCTTCAGTCAGAGACTGATTGCACCAATGTGCAAAACGGAGAGACATAGGAAGTCTTGTATACCAGCTGCTATAAGGTTTTATAATGCACAAAAATTTTAACTTATTATGTATTGAAGATATCTGTTGAAATGTGTGGTGTTATGTCTGTCTTGAAGCTGTTGTGGCACTGTAATTTCCTGTAAAGGATTATTAAAGGTTATTCTATTCTATTCTATTCTAGGGCCGAATGGCCTACTCCTGCACCTAATTTCTATGTAAGATTATTAGACATATAAGATTATTAAGAATCCCACAATCTGGGACTGAAGAAATTCCTCCCCAACTTTCCTTTAATTCTGAGGCGATGACCTTCGATTACTTGTCTTCACTTCTGACCCTACGACCTTGTCCATGTCACCTCCTCAGGCCCTCCACCAAACCACAAGGTGGGGCCTTGTTTTTGTCCCAGCCCTGTGTGTATGTGTGTGTGTGTCTCCACCTCCACTGAGTGTCCAAAGACAATGAGCGATCGTGCCTTGGCTGGGCTCTCCCCCCCCCACACACCATCTGCACTGTCATAAACCCTGACACCACACACTGTGGTCCGACGCTTCCTCAGGACAGGTGAGGAGAGGAGACATACACAATGATGCACCCCTGACCCAGGCACATCACCAGGATGATGCCTGACACTGAGCCGCATCTAGGCACCTATCCATGGGGCCTGACCCATAAATCCACCACAAGCACCGTGGGGAACACAGCACTCCAGTCGGGCGCATCTTGGAAAAAAGGGGATTTGAGTGGGTGGTAGACAGGCAACTGCAGATGCTGCTGATCTAATTCTTATGAGCTGGAAACACAAACAAAAGCCCATCACTGGTCCCACTCAAACCACACACAATATCATTAATTCTAGGAAATCACAGTGACGTTGGACAAAATGTTCATTTCAAGCTTATGGAGATTGAGGGGGGAATTTATAGAACATAAAATGGCATACTAAGTCATGCGCACGGAAACAGGCCTCTTAAGGGGCGAGACCTTTGGAAGAAGGGGGACTTCAGCGAGTGGAAGGGTCTAAACCGGAAAAGAGTCACCTATTCCTACAGGGTTCTTCCGGAAAGCCTCACCTATGAAGCAGGGTATGACCACAACCTGGGTATGTGTGTGCTAGCTGTTGTGCGGTGATCCCAAACTCAGATCCATCCCTGCCTTAGTAGACCACCTGAGAGGGAGTCCCTCTGAAATAAGCCAATGAGAAGGCACAGTGCACTGTCTCTGGTTCCTGGGTTTTCCCCTTTATCATAAACTGTGACCCTATTCTGGACTTCCCAAACATCGGAACAATATTCCTGCAAGCCTGTCCAAAACCCCTTAAGAATGGATAGATTTGCTAATCTTCTAATTCTGAAACGAGTACAAACGAGGCTCTATAGCTTGTTCATAGAAGTCCTGGGAAAATCAGGCTAACCTTCTCATGTACACTCTGGCAAGAATTCCCTTCCTCAGGGAGGACCATTGAGGGGTGGCTCACCAAGACCCTGTACAACTGCGTAGAGCCCTGCTCTTGAAACATATTACTTAAGGGGAATGGACAAGGGCTAGAGCAGGAGGTAAACTCTGATTGTTCCCGATGTTGGGGAATGTCCAGGGACAAGGGGTCCGACAGTTCGGGCGAAACCCGAAGGGTAAGGAGATATAGCGGCTGGCTGCACCCGCCTGAGGTACCTTTAAATGACCGAGACCCTCTAGTGAGCAAGCACAACTTTTCTCTCCACAACCTAGAGAGTTGTGAATCTCTGGAATTCTCTGCCCAGAGGCGTAGTTGAGGCCAACTATAGCCAAGCAACGCCCGTACACGTTCTTGTCGCTATGCACACAATTAAGAGAGGGGTAGATGTGGCCCTTGACCGCGGTGGGACTAAGGGGCATCAGGGGGTAAGTATGGAGAAGAAGGTCAGGAGCAGTATTTGCTCTGGCCTTAAAGACACCAACCATGAAACAGTTGGAGACAGTTGGATGATCAGCCATGATCATATGCTGGCATGGTGGCAACACGCACGGATGTGGCAGGTCTCGAAGGGAAACTAGAGCATCGAGCAACAGAATGGCCTTACTCCTGGAAAATGCAAAAGGGGATATTGTCTATGACACCGCCATTTCTAGACAATAGGACCAAACAGGTGTTTCTTCGAGCCAGCACCGCACTCAGATGTAGACAATACTGAGGGAGGCCTTCGGCCCTTCGAAGCACCGCCACTAAGAATAGACAACAGGGTTTTTTTTTTTGTTGGGTTTTTTTACAGTTTCGGCCCTTCGAGAAGAACAACACCTCACTAGGAGACGGTGCTGGAGGGCCTTCGGCCTTTGAAACACTTTTTCTCACAGTGAGTGGTGAGCCAGCACGCTATGTGGACAATTCTAGTAGACATCAAGCCAGCACCACCACTCAATAGACAATACGGTACAGGAGGTTAGGAGGCATCCAACCATCAAATAGGGGTTGCAGGAGTCTGGAACCAGAATCACTTAGGGACAAGAGAGTAGAGTCGAGACAGCACCACCTTCAGTGCGATAGGGAGGATCAGCCATGTACCCGTTCAAAGAGCTCCGGATCTTTAATAGCGGAGTCCAGGGGATCCACCGGGCAGAGAAGACCACAACTTCTATGGTGAAGGATTTTTCCCATCTCAGGACTAAATGCCGACCCCTTATTTCTAAACTGGGACCATGATTGGGGAGCGTTTGAAATCAGCCATGAATCCGTGAATACAAGCCCAGTGCACCCATGCCCTATGGTGGTACTTCCTGTGTGGAGTTTGCTGGTGTCGACGCAGGGCGTGAATGGCCCATCTCCCCCTAGTGTCCAGGGAGGGATGCAACTGTGTGTGAACAAGTATTGGTTATTGTCGATGTGCTATATCTATAAACAAAACCTAATCTAAGTCCCCTCCATTACTTCAAGGGCACAGAGGTAGGCCTTCGGAACAGGTCCCCGACGTCAACCTATCCATGTCTATACTCCGACATTCAACGTCATGGACGAATCTATCTATCTCCTCAGATGCAACCCGCTTCTCCTCTGGTGAAAAACGTCACTGTCTCTCCAGAACTCCAGCACTCTGTGACACGTCACACACTAATCTTGTCCGCCTGTGGTACCCAGCACTCTGGGTATATCTTCATCAGGCCTGGTCCCGATTCCATCGGAGACTGTTTAGAAGGGAAGCTGCAAGAGACGGACAATCGAAAGGTAGATCAAAAGTGCTGAGAATACTCCAGAAGCATCTGTGGAGCGGAAGGAAATACGTAAACCGAAACCTTCGGGTTTCAGCCCCACCGATGATGCCTGATCCCGAAACCGTTGCCTATTTCCTCGTTAGAACTGCTGCAGCACTCTGTGAAAGACTCACGATATCCATGTTCTCCACAGATGCTATCCATGTTCTCCACAGATGCTGTCTGACCTTCCTGAGTTACTCCAGCACTCTGTTAAACGTTACCTATCCATGTGCTCCACAGATGCTGCCTGACCCGCTAGAGTCTACTCCAGCACTCTGCAGTCCAAGCAGCTACTTTAAGACGGAGAATGCAAGCTGTGCCAATGTGGAATTCCTGCATACTGGAAATAAACCACTCAGCTCCCTGCTGGCAACCTGAATTAAAAACAAACTTATTTTGGGAACGGGCCTGGTGCTGGAACGAGTGACCTGTCAGGGAGAGGGCAAACAGGAACTGGTGCTGAGATGCTGAGAACTGTATTCTGCACTCAGACCCAGGAACAGCTTCTTCCCCTCTGTTATCAGGCTTGTGAACGGCCCTTCCATAAGCTCGGGTCCTGTCCGATTCACCTCTACCCCATTGTGGACATTGGACTTTGTCTGTGGAACTGATGCACTACAATGCTGAGACTATATTCTGCACTCTGTATCTTCCCCTTTGCTGTGACATATGATGAGCGTTTGATGGCCCTAGGCTGGAGTTTAGAAGAATGAGGGGGGATCTCATCGAGTCTACTCCACCATTCATTCACGGCTGATATATCTCTCCCTCCTAACCCCATTCTCCTGCCTTCTCCCCATAACCCCTGACACCCGCACTGATCAACAATCTATCTATCTCTGCCTTAAATATATCCACTGACTTGTGGCCTCCACAGCCGTCTGTGTGGCAAAGAATTCCACAGATTCACCACCCTCTGGCTAAAGAAATTCCTCCTCATCTCCTTCCTAGAGGAACGTCCTCTAATTCTGAGGCTGTGCCCTCTGGTCCTAGACTCTCCCACTAGTGGAAACATCCTCTCCACATCCACTCTATCCGGGCCTTTCACTATTCTGTACGTTTCAATGAGGTCCCCGCTCATCCTTCTAAACTCCAGCGAGTACAGGCCCAGTGCCGACAAACGCTCATCGTATGTTAACCCACTCATTCCTGGGATCATTCTTGATCACATGCAAAACAAAGCTTTAATTGGGTGGGAGAGGGGAGAGAGGGAGGGAGAGAGGGAGGGAGAGAGGGAGAGAGGGAGAGAGGAGAGAGGGAGAGGGAGAGAGAGGAGAGAGAGAGGAGGGAGGGAGAGAGGGAGAGAGGGAGAGGGGGAGAGGGGGAGAGAGAGGAGAGAGAGAGAGAGAGAGAGAGAGAGGAGGGAGAGAGGGAGAGAGAGGGAGGGGAGGGAGAGAGAGGGAGAGGAGGAGAGAGAGGGAGAGAGAGAGGGAGAGAGGAGAGAGGGAGGGAGGGGGAGGGAGGGAGGAGAAGGGAGAGGGGAGAGGGGGGCAGGGGAGAGAGGGAAGAGAAGGAGCCGCACACACACAAGACAGGGAGAGAGGGAGAGGGGGAGATGGAGAGGGGAGGGGGGGAGGGAGAGAGGGAGAGGGGGGGGAGGAGGGAGGGAGGGAGAGAGGGAGAGAGGGGTGAGTGTGAGGAGAGGGGGAGGGAGAGAGAGTGCAGGTACTCCACCAGAGAGGGCTTGGCAGTGGGCTGAATATTCCTTCCTCTGCTGACATAAACATGTTTTATTTTACTTGGGCGAGGTGCATTGTTGGGAAAATCCAGTCGGCACTGTTTAGTTTGAAAGCAGATCAGAGAGGAAAGTTAAAAGAATATGAAAAGGTTACATGTCCATCCTCCCTGAATTAGTGCTGTCGACTGCCAGACTAAAAATAGTGCGTGAGATTTATGGTTGATTATTCTGTGGATTTGGGAAGTGAGTTGAAACTTGCTTGGTTGCGTTGACTTTAATTCCATGAACAGCTCTGGAAAATTACCAGCTTGGAAATATTTTATTAAATACTGTACAAAATCATGAGAGGAATAGATCGGGTAGACAGACGCACAGAGTCTCTTGCCCAGAGTTGGGGAATCGAGGACCAGAGGACATAGGTTCAAGGTGAAGGGGGAAAGATTTAATAGGTGTTTAAGAAGGAACTGCAGGTGCTGGAAAATCGCAGGTAGACAAAAATGCTGGAGAAACTCAGCGGGTGCGGCAGCATCTATGGAGCGAAGGAAATAGGCAACGTTTCGGGCCGAACCCCTTCTTCAGACTGTGGGGCAACTTTTCCACACAGAGGGTTGTGGGTGTATGGAACGAGCTGCCGGAGGAGGTAGTTGAGGCTGGGACTATCCCAACGTTTAAGAAACAGTTGGACAGGTACATGGATAGGACAGGTTTGGAGGGATCTGGGCCAAACGCAGGCAGGTGGGACTAGTGTAGATGGGGCATGTTGGCCGGTGTGGGCAAGTTGAGTTGAAGTAGGTGTGTCACAGTCATAGTCTCATACAACTTCAGCCTAACTTGCCCGCACCGACTAATGTATCCCTCCAAACCTGCCCTATCCATGTACCTGTCCAACTGTTTCTTAAACGTTGGGATAGTCCCAGCCTCAACGACCTCCTCCGGCAGCTCGTTCCATACACCCCATGTGTGGAAAAGTTACCCCTCAGATTCCTATTAAATCTTTTCCCCCTTCACCTTGAACCTGTGTCCTCTGGACCTCGATTCCCCTACTCTGGGCAAGAGACTCTGTGCATCTACCCGATCTATTCCTCTCATGATTTTATACACCTCTATAAGATCTCCCCTCATCCTCCTGCGCTCCATGGAATAGAGACCCAGCCTACTCAACCTCTCCCTGTAGCTCACACCCTCTAGTCCTGGCAACATCCTGGTAAATCTTCTCTGAACCCTTTCCAGCTTGACGACATCTTTCCTATAACATTGCTGGAAGGTGTTGTAGATTAATGACGAGATAATCAGCACAAGTTGTAATTTAGTTTAGTTTAGTTTAGTTTAGAGATACAGCACGGAAACAGGCCCTTCGGCCCACTGAGTCCGTGCCGACCAGCGATCCCTGCACACTGACACTATCCTACACACACTGGGGGACAATTTATACATTTACACCGAGCCAATTAACCTACACACCTGCACGTCTTTGGAGTGCGGGAGGAAACGGCGTCGGGCGGTGATGTCATCGTGCAACGGCACGCGCTAGGCGTACGCCGTCAAGGCGCTGCTGCGTACGACCGGAATGCGCCTGTGTGCCGACAGGCCGTTGGCGGGCGAAGATTTCGGACACCGTCCTGTTTTCGGAGTCCCGCGCGATGTCGGGACCAGCCCCGCACAACTCTGCGCTTCTAAGTGGGACCGGCCCCGCACAACTCCGCGCTTCTAAGTGGGACTGGCCCCGCACAATTCTGCGCTTCTAAGTGGGACTGGCCCCGCACAACTCTGCGCGTGGGACTGGTCCCGCACAACTCTGCGCTTCTAAGTGGGACTGGCCCCGCACAACTCTGTGCTTCTAAGTGGGACCAGCCCCGCACAACTCTGCGCTTCTAAGTGGGACTGGTCCCGCACAACTCCGCGCTTCTAAGTGGGACCGGCCCCGCGCGGCCATATGGTGCCCGTACGCCTCAAGCGACCACATTTGGTCACGCCAAACGCATGCAAGTGGGACAAGCCCTTAACGCACTCTGTGTCAGTGTGTGCACTTTCTGATTACTTGTAACAATATATTTCTGCACTCTGTTTATTTTCTCTGTTTACACAGCCCGTATACTGATGAAGAACGTGATTTAACCGGAGAGAGCGCAAACAATGCCGCTCTCTGTATCTCGACACACGTGACAATGATAAATCTGTGCAGCCCATACTGATACCACAGTCAGCAGCTTGGCAGCAGCGCTGGCTGCTGGAAATTGCCTCCGGTGTGTAGGTCAGGACACAAATGTCCACATCCCCCTCCCGTTCCCACAGTGTCCTCCCTGTCCTGGACCTCCTCCACTGTCAGAGTCAAGCCCAGCGCACACTGGAGGAACAGCACCTCACATTCACTGTTTCCCCACAGAGAGTGGTGAGTCTGTGGAATTCGCTGCCTCAGAGGGCGGTGGAGGCCGGTTCTCTGGATGCTTTCAAGAGAGAGCTAGATAGGGCTCTTAAAGATAGCAGAGTCAGGGGATATGGGGAGAAGGCAGGAACGGGGTACTGATTGGGGATGATCAGCCATGATCACATTGAATGGTGGTGCTGGCTCGAAGGGCCGAATGGCCTCTACTCCTGCACCTATTGTCTATTGTCTAATACATGATTACAATCGATTTATTAGAAGGTAGATAAAAATGCTGGAGAAACTCAGCGGGTGAGTTCCCCAATGTTGGGGGAGTCCAGAACCAGGGGCCACAGTTTAAGAATAAGGGGTAAGCCATTTAGAACGGAGACGAGGAAACACTTTTTCTCACAGAGAGTGGTGAGTCTGTGGAATTCTCTGCTTCAGAGGGAGGTGGAGGCCGGTTCTCTGGATGCTTTAGAGAGAGAGCTAGATAGGGCTCTTAAAAATAGCGGAGTCAGGGGATACGGGGAGAAGGCAGGAACGGGGTACTGATTGGGGATGGTGGACAAAAGTGCTGGAGAAACTCAGCGGGTGAGGCAGCATCTATGGAGCGAAGGAAATAGGCAACGTTTCGGGCCGAAAACCCTTCTTCAGATACATAATGTGGATGATCAATTTAATGGCGGTGCTGGCTTGAAGGGCCGAATGGCCTACTCCTGCATCTATTGCCTATTGTCTATTGTCTATTTCGCTTAGCCAGCTTATAACCCAGCAGTATGAACATTGAATTTTAGGTTACTCATAGAGTGATACAGCGTGGAAACAGGCCATTCGGCCCAACTTGCCCACACCGGCCAACATGTCCCATCTACACTAGTCCCACCCCGACCAACATGCCCCATCTACACTAGTCCCACCCCGACCAACATGCCCCATCTACACTAGTCCCAGCCCGACCAACATGCCCCATCGGCACTAGTCCCACCCCGACCAACATGCCCCATCTACACACTAGTCCCACCTGCCTGCGCTTGGCCCATATCCCTCCAAACCTGTCCTATCCATGTACCTGTCTAACTGTTTCTTAAACGTTGGGATAGTCCCAGCCTCCAACTACCTCCTCCGGCAGCTCGTTCCATACACCCTCCACCCTCTGTGTGGAAAAGTTGCCCCTCAGATTCCTATTAAATCTTTCCCCCTTCGCCTTGAACCTGTGTCCTCTGGTCCTTGTTTCCCCCTACTCTGGGCAAGAGAGTCTGGGCGTCTACCCGATCTATTCCTCTCATGATTTTTAACACCTCTATAAGATCACCCCTCATCCTCCTGCGCTCCATGGAATAGAGACCCAGCCTACTCAACCTCTCCCTGTAGCTCACACCCTGACCCGCTGAGTCTAGTCCTGGCAACATCCTCGTAAATCACTCTCCATCCATTCCAGTTTAACGACACCTTTCCTGTAATGTTCCTGTTCCTGGCATATTCCTGCTGCTTGTGTCTTTTCATCTCCAGATCTCACAGCCTTTTGTCTTTTCATCTCCAGCCTTTGTCATCCATCTGCCTATCTTAAATACGCTTCACCTGCTCTCATCCAGATCTCTCCCCCCTTCTCCATCAGTCTGGAGAAGGGTCTCAACCCGAAACGTCACCTATCCATGTTCCCCACAGATGCTGCCTGACCCACTGAGTTACTCCAGCACTCTGTGAAACGTCACCTATCCATGTTCTCCACAGATGCTGCCTGACCCGCTGAGTTACTCCAGCACTCTGTGTCTTTTTTGGTAAACCAGCACCTGCAGTTCCTTGTGTCTTGATGTGGAGGAGACCAAAAGACCAGGTTGAGGTGGGATTAGGACTGGCGTTGACTGTTCATTGGGGAGGTCCTGCCCTGGTTTGGCTTCTCGCATGTAGACATAGAGGACAGAGCAGGCCCTTCGGCCCAACTTGCCCACACAGGCCAACATGACCCATCTTCACCAGTCCCACCTGACGTGTTTGACCCATATCCCTCCAAACCTGTGCTGTCCATGTACCTGCCTGAAGGTCATTTATATGTTGTTAAAGTGTCAGTACGTGTGTGTGCGGTGAGTGTGTGTGTACGTGTGTGTGTGTGTGTGTGTGTGTGTGTGTCTGTGTGTGTGTGTGTGTGTGTGTGTGTGTGTGTGTGTGTGTGTGTGTGTGTGTGTGTGTGTGTGTACGTGCGTGTGCGTGTGTGTGTGTGTGTACGTGTGTGTGTGTGTGTACGTGTGTGTGTGTGTGTGTGTGTACGTGTACGTGCGTGCGTATGTGTGTGTGTGTGTGTGTGTGTGTGTATGTACGTGCGTGTGTGTGTGCGTGTGTGTGTGTGTGTGTGTGTGTGTGTGTGTACGTGTGTGTGTGTGTGTGTGTGTGTGTGTGTGTGTGTGTGTGTGTGTGTGTGTGTGTGTGTGTGTGTGTGTGTGTGTGTGTGTGTGTGTGTGTGTGTGTGTGTGTGTGTGTGTGTGTGTGTGTGTGTGTGTGTGTGTGTGTGTGTGTGTGTGGGGGGGGGGGGGGGGGGGGGTCATGTTCACTGCATTGTTCAGACACTGCTCCCTCTCTCAGCTGTATAAACACACTCTCCATACCAGCAGTTGCTGGGAGATTTCAGCTCGAGCTGCCAAACCACATCATCCCTCGCCTGCTGAGAACACAGACTCCAGCACACCCTCCGGCAATCCTTCCCCCCTCCCCCTCCCCCCCCCCCTCCACTCACACACACCCTTCCCTGCCCACCTTACAGTGTGTCTCCACAGCCGCTCCTCACCACTGCCCAGCCCATCACAGTACTGACCCCCCCACCATCGAAGGGATCTACAGGAGTTGCTGCCTCAATAAGGCAGCCGGCATCATCAGAGACCCACACCACCCTGGCCACGATCCCATCTCACTGTGACCAGTACAGTAGAGAGAGTACAGAGGAGATTTACTAGAATGTTGCCTGGGTTTCAGCAACTAAGTTACAGAGATAGGTTGAATAAGTTAGGTCTTTATTCTCTGGAGCACAGAAGGTTAAGGGGGGACCTGATAGAGGTCTTTAAAATGATGAGAGGGATAGACAGAGTTGATGTGGACAAGCTTTTCCCTTTGAGAATAGGGAAGATTCAAACAAGAGGACACGACTTCAGAATTAAGGGACAGAAGTTTAGGAGTAACATGAGGGGGAACTTCTTTACTCAGAGAGTGGTAGCGGTGTGGAATGAGCTTCCAGTGGAAGTGGTGGCGGCAGGTTCGTTGGTATCATTTAAAAATAAATTGGATAGGCATATGGATGAGAAGGGAATGGAGGGTTATGGTATGAGTGCAGGCAGGTGGGACTAAGGGGAAAAAAAAGTTGTTCGGCACGGACTTGTAGGGCCGAGATGGCCTGTTTCCGTGCTGTAATTGTTATATGGTTATATGGTTATATGGACCATCGGGAAGAAGGTACAGGAGCCTGAAAACCGTGACCTCCAGGTTCAAGAACAGCTTCTTGCCGGCAACCGTCAGGCTATTAAATGCGACAACCTCCAAATAAGCGCGAAACCACATAGACTTGGGGACATCAGTTTTTCCACCATGATTTTAGTTTAGTTTAGTTTAGTTTAGAGATACAGCACGGAAACAGGCCCTTCGGCCCACCGAGTCCGTGCCGACCAGCGATCCCCGCACACTTCACACTAGACAATTCACATGTGCTGCAGGTGTTGGGGGAAGTACGTGGGGAAGGGATGAGTGGACACAAGGTTGGCGGGGCTACACGTGTTGGGTTCTGGTCACCCTGCCACTGCAAGGATGTGGTCAAGCTGGAAAGGGCGCAGAGAAGATTTACCAGGATGTTGCTGGGACCAAGAGGGGTGTGATCTACAGGGAGAGGTTGGGGCCAGACAGGGGTTTTATTCAGACAGCTCCTGTCCGCAATACAGTCAGGGGGTGTTCTCTGTCAGTACCCCATGAGGCCACAACTGCTGCACCCCAGGGGAATGAGGGGGGAGGGGGGGGGCGATGACTGGGACCGGACCCCATCCCCACCCCCACAGCTGAACTGGGGCACAGAGGGGGGGGTTGTAGAAATCATCACCCAGAACAAGTCTCCTCCACTTCCTTGCCCAGGAGTGGACAGAGTCGAGATGGTTTGACGTTGACATTGTTTGTAATTGTCACATGTACAGCAACGGGACCATGGCATTGAAACATATATAAGATTATTAAGGGTTTGGACACGCTAGAGGTAGGAAACATGTTCCCGATGTTGGGGGAGTCCAGAACCAGGGGCCACACACACACAGTTTAAGAATAAGGGGTCGGCCATTTAGAACGGAGACGAGGAAACACTTTTTCACACAGAGAGTGGTGAGTCTGTGGAATTCTCTGCCTCAGAGGGCGGTGGAGGCCGGTTCTCTGGATGCTTTCAAGGAGAGAGCTAGATAGGGCTCTTAAAGATAGCGGAGTCAGGGGATATGGGGAGAAGGCAGGAACGGGGTACTGATTGGGGACGATCAGCCATGATCACATTGAATGGCGGTGCTGGCTCGAAGGGCCGAATGGCCTCTACTCCTGCACCTGTTGTCTATTGTCTATTGACATTCTCACTTGCAGCAGCGCATGTTCATAAGTCCTAGGTGTAGAATTAGGCCATTCGGCCCATCAAGTCTACTCCGCCATTCAAGCATGTCTGATCATGGCTGATCATCCCCTATCAATAACCCGTGCCTGCCTTCTCCCCATATCCCTTGACTCCACTAGCCCCTAGAGCTCTATCTAACTCTTTCTTAAATCCATCCAGTGACTTGGCCTCCATTGCCCTCTGTGGCAGGGAATTCCACAAATTCACAACTCTCTGGGTGAAAAAGTTTTTTCTCACCTCAGTCTTAAATGACCTCCCCTTTATTCTAAGACTGTGGCCCCTGGTTCTGGACTCGCCCAACATAGGGAACATTTTTCCTGCATCTAGCTTGTCCAGTCCTTTTATAATTTCATCTCCCCCCTAACCCCATTCTCCTGCCTTCTCCCCATAACCTCTGACACCCGCACTAATCAACAATCTATCTATCTCTGCCTTAATAAAATTCCCACTTGGCTTCCACAGAACACATTTGTAAAGATAGTACTCATAGATAAACTTACAAAGAATAGCTGAAGAAGGGCCTCAAACCGAAACGTCACCTATCCATGTTCTCCACAGATGCTGCCTGACCCGCTGAGTTACTCCAGCACTCTGTGAAACGTCACCTATCCATGTTCTCCACAGATGCTGCCTGACCCGCTGAGTTACTCCAGCACTCGGTGTCTATCTCCTATTTAAACCAGCGTCTGCAGTTCCTTCCAGTGTAGAGTTTGCTGTTTTGGGGAATCGATGAGTTTGCTGAACCAAGAGCTCCATCTTGTGGCAGCTGAGTTGTTGGACACCTGGATCAGTGTGGACACTGGACATTGGACATCAGTGTGGTCACTGGACATCAGTGTGGTCACTGGTCACTGGACATCAGTGTGGACACTGGTCACTGGACATCAGTGTGGACACTGGTCACTGGACTTCAGTGTGGACACTGGACATCAGTGTGGACACTGGACACTGGACATGGTCACTGGACATCAGTGTGGTCACTGGTCACTGGACATCAGTGTGGTCACTGGACACTGGACATCAGTGTGGACACTGGACATCAGTGTGGTCACTGGACATCAGTGTGGACACTGGACATCAGTGTGGACACTGGACATCAGTGTGGTCACTGGTCACTGGACATCAGTGTGGTCACTGGACATCAGTGTGGACACTGGACATCAGTGTGGTCACTGGACATCAGTGTGGTCACTGGTCACTGGACATCAGTGTGGACACTGGTCACTGGACATCAGTGTGGTCACTGGACATCAGTGTGGGCACTGGACATCAGTGTGGTCACTGGACATCAGTGTGGTCACTGGTCACTGGACATCAGTGTGGACACTGGACATCAGTGTGGACACTGGACATCAGTGTGGTCACTGGTCACTGGACATCAGTGTGGACACTGGACATCAGTGTGGTCACTGGTCACTGGGCATCAGTGTGGACACTGGTCACTGGACATCAGTGTGGTCACTGGACATCAGTGTGGACACTGGACATCAGTGTGGACACTGGACATCAGTGTGGTCACTGGTCACTGGACATCAGTGTGGTCACTGGACATCAGTGTGGACACTGGACATCAGTGTGGACACTGGTCACTGGACATCAGTGTGGACACTGGTCACTGGACATCAGTGTGGTCACTGGACATCAGTGTGGACACTGGTCACTGGACATCAGTGTGGACACTGGACATCAGTGTGGACACTGGTCACTGGACATCAGTGTGGTCACTGGACATCAGTGTGGCCACTGGTCACTGGACATCAGTGTGGACACTGGACATCAGTGTGGACACTGGTCACTGGACATCAGTGTGGTCACTGGTCACTGGACATCAGTGTGGCCACTGGACATCAGTGTGGACACTGGTCACTGGACATCAGTGTGGTCACTGGTCACTGGACATCAGTGTGGTCACTGGTCACTGGACATCAGTGTGGACACTGGTCACTGGACATCAGTGTGGACACTGGACATCAGTGTGGACACTGGTCACTGGACATCAGTGTGGTCACTGGTCACTGGACATCAGTGTGGCCACTGGACATCAGTGTGGTCACTGGTCACTGGACATCAGTGTGGTCACTGGACATCAGTGTGGACACTGGACATCAGTGTGGACACTGGACTTCAGTGTGGACACTGGACATCAGTGTGGTCACTGGTCACTGGACATCAGTGTGGTCACTGGACATCAGTGTGGACACTGGACATCAGTGTGGTCACTGGACACTGGACATCAGTGTGGACACTGGACATCAGTGTGGTCACTGGTCACTGGACATCAGTGTGGACACTGGTCACTGGACATCAGTGTGGTCACTGGACATCAGTGTGGACACTGGACATCAGTGTGGTCACTGGACATCAGTGTGGTCACTGGTCACTGGACATCAGTGTGGACACTGGACATCAGTGTGGACACTGGACATCAGTGTGGTCACTGGTCACTGGACATCAGTGTGGACACTGGACATCAGTGTGGTCACTGGTCACTGGGCATCAGTGTGGACACTGGTCACTGGACATCAGTGTGGTCACTGGACATCAGTGTGGACACTGGACATCAGTGTGGACACTGGACATCAGTGTGGTCACTGGTCACTGGACATCAGTGTGGTCACTGGACATCAGTGTGGACACTGGACATCAGTGTGGAGACTGGGCACTGGACATCAGTGTGGACACTGGTTACTGGACATCAGTGTGGTCACTGGACATCAGTGTGGACACTGGTCACTGGACATCAGTGTGGACACTGGACATCAGTGTGGACACTGGTCACTGGACATCAGTGTGGTCACTGGACATCAGTGTGGACACTGGTCACTGGACATCAGTGTGGACACTGGACATCAGTGTGGACACTGGTCACTGGACATCAGTGTGGTCACTGGTCACTGGACATCAGTGTGGCCACTGGACATCAGTGTGGACACTGGTCACTGGACATCAGTGTGGTCACTGGTCACTGGACATCAGTGTGGTCACTGGTCACTGGACATCAGTGTGGACACTGGTCACTGGACATCAGTGTGGACACTGGACATCAGTGTGGACACTGGTCACTGGACATCAGTGTGGTCACTGGTCACTGGACATCAGTGTGGCCACTGGACATCAGTGTGGTCACTGGTCACTGGACATCAGTGTGGTCACTGGACACTGGACATCAGTGTGGACACTGGACATCAGTGTGGACACTGGACATCAGTGTGGTCACTGGTCACTGGACATCAGTGTGGTCACTGGACATCAGTGTGGACACTGGACATCAGTGTGGACACTGGTCACTGGACATCAGTGTGGACACTGGTCACTGGACATCAGTGTGGACACTGGACATCAGTGTGGACACTGGTCACTGGACATCAGTGTGGTCACTGGACATCAGTGTGGCCACTGGTCACTGGACATCAGTGTGGACACTGGACATCAGTGTGGACACTGGTCACTGGACATCAGTGTGGTCACTGGTCACTGGACATCAGTGTGGCCACTGGACATCAGTGTGGACACTGGTCACTGGACATCAGTGTGGTCACTGGTCACTGGACATCAGTGTGGTCACTGGTCACTGGACATCAGTGTGGACACTGGTCACTGGACATCAGTGTGGACACTGGACATCAGTGTGGACACTGGTCACTGGACATCAGTGTGGTCACTGGTCACTGGACATCAGTGTGGCCACTGGACATCAGTGTGGTCACTGGACATCAGTGTGGTCACTGGACATCAGTGTGGACACTGGACACTGGACATCAGTGTGGACACTGGACATCAGTGTGGACACTGGACATCAGTGTGGACACTGGACATCAGTGCTGACACTGGACACTGGACATCAGTGCGGACAGTGAATTCTCTATTCTCTGACTGTGGCCACTGGTTCCGGACTCCCCCAACATCGGGAACATGTTTCCTGCCTCTAGCGTGTCCAAACCCTTAATTTTCTGACCTATTTTTTCTTCCAGGGTGGGTGTGGGTCTCTGATGATGCTGGCTGCCTTATCGACGCAGAGCCTCTAGTAGATCCCTTCGATTGTGGGGGGGTCAGTACTGTGATGGACCTTCGATGGTGGAGAGGTCAGTACCGTGATGGACCTTCGATGGTGGGGGGGTCAGTACTGTGATGGACCTTCGATGGTGGGGAGGGTCAGTACTGTGATGCAGCGGGCATTGTCCACCACTCTCTGTCATCTCCTTCACCATTGTGTTGGGTGGAGGTTGAGCAGTTGGGGTCCGTGGTTGACCACTGACCACCACAAGGTGCCCTCTCTCTTGTCCGTGTCATGGGTTACGGGGAGAAGGCAGGAGAATGGAGTTAGGAGGGAGAGATAGATAGAAACATAGAAAATAGGTGCAGGAGTAGGCCCATTCGGCCCTTCGAGCCTGCACCGCCATTCAATATGATCATGGCTGATCATCCAACTCAGTATCCCGTACCTGCCTTCTCTCCATACCCCCTGATCCCTTTAGCCACAAGGGCCACATCTAACTCCCTCTTAAATATAGCCAATGAACTGGCCTCAACTACCTTCTGTGGCAGAGAGTTCCAGAGATTCACCACTCTGTGTGAAAAATGTTTTTCTTATCTCGGTCCTAAAGGATTTTCCCTCTATCCTTAAACTGTGACCCCTTGTCCTGGACTTCCCCAACATCGGCAACAATCTTCCTGCATCTAGCCTGTCCAACCCCTTAAGAATTTTGTAAGTTTCTATAAGATCCCCGCTCAATCTCCTAAATTCTAGCGAGTACAAGCCGAGTCTATCCAGTCTTTCTTCATATGAAAGTCCTGCCATCCCAGGAATCAGTCTGGTGAACCTTCTCTGTACCTCTATGTCCTCCCTCAGATTTGGAGACCAAAACTGTACACAATACTCCAGGTGTGGTCTCACCAAGACCCTGTACAACTGCAGTAGAACCTCCCTGCTCCTATACTCAAATCCTTTTGCTATGATTAGCGGAGTAGACGTGATGGGCCGAATGGCCTAATTCTGCTCCTATCTCATGAACATGACCTCCTCTGCCTGCTGGCCAGGACCTGTGTACCTTGGTCTTCATTGTTCCTCATTCTCCCATCTCAGTCATGCCATTACCAACCCTTGCCTTACGAAGAGCAGGCTTGCTGATAACTCGGCACAACTTTTAGCACCAGAAAGAACTTTCTCAAAGTTAACTGTGACTCTGACTGGCCTCTGCCTCTCTGTGGATCACTGACTGGTCTACACTGCGGACAGCTTGATTGTAATCATGTATAATCTCTCCACTGACCGCTTGATTGCAATCATATCTAATCTTTCCCTTGACCAGACAGCAACGATTTTCACTGTACCTTGATTCGTGAATGTGGAGATGTGCGTTGTCACCTTTCTCAAGGTACAGACGTGTGAAAACGCACACATCCAGAAAAATCGAAGGTAGACAAATTACTGGAGGAACTCAGCGGGTGAGTGGAAGTGGCGGGGCTGGTGAACAGCTGCCGTTCGCCTGCAGTCCGTCTGTTTTTACTTTTTTGTGTTGTTTTTTTTGTCTTGTTTAGTTACATTTTTGGTCATTAGGTTAGTGTTATGTGTGGGTGTGGGGGGGGGGCTGAAACAGGGCTTTCTGTCTCTCCCTTTGGGGGAATGCGACTTTCTTGTCATATCCCCCTTCTCTGCCTCTGTCTGCGCTGAGGCCTAATGGCGGAGCTGGCGGCCTCCAACCTGCGACCAACCTCGAGGCTCCGGAGGTAGAGCCAGCCAGGACTCACCAACGCGAGGCTGGCCGTCTTCGAGCTGTGGCGACATTCGGGCAGCGGCACGACTCGGTGCTCTGGGGAGGGCGGGTCGGCGCGGGGCTGGGGCGGCGCTCCCGTGAGGGCGGCCCGGCTCGGTGCTGGAACGGCACTCCCGTGAGGGTGGCCCGGTGCGGGGTTGGGACGGCGCTCCCGTGAGGGCGGGTCGGCGCGGGGCTGGGACGGTGCTCCCGTGAGGGCGGCCCGGAACGGGGCGGAGACGGTGCTCCGGTGGCTAAGGCGGCGTTCTGGCGGCGGCGACCTGAATCCTGGGCTTGGCGGCGGGCCAGTAGGCGACATCGTCGGGAGCTCGCAGGTCACAGGCTGGTCCCTGTTTTCCAGAGTTCCCGCGGCAACAGCTGCATCCGCTGGACTGGAGGGCGGCAGATTCGATCTCCCCGGGCCGTGGAGCTCGAACCGGCCCGTTCGTGGAGCACGGCGAGCCGCGGGACTGACTACCATCGCCCGGCGGGGTATCGCCTCAGCGTAGAGGGAGAAGAGGAGGGAAGAGACAGTAACCCGAAGATTTTTGCCTCCATCACAGTGAGGAGGTGCCTGGTGAACTGACTGTGGTGGATGTTAATTTGTGTTTATTGTGTGTTTTGTTGTTTATTATTGCATGTATGGCTGCAGGCAACAACATTTTGTCCAGACCGAAAGGTCTGAATGACAAATAAAGGATCTAAGTGAGGCAGCTTCTATGGAGCGATGGAATAGGCGATGTTTCGGGTCGAGACCCTTCTTTAGACTCAAGAAGACTTCTGAAGAAGGGTCTCGACCCAAAACGTCGCCTATTCCTTCGCTCCATAGAAGCTGTCTCACCCGCTGAATTTCTCCAGCACTTTTGTCTACCTTAGATTTTCCCGCATCTGCAATTCTTTCTTAAACACTTAGATTATCTTTAATCGGACATTACTGGATTTTATTTTGCACCAAAGATTATTCATATTACTCCCTTTATCCTGTATCTGTACACTGTGGACGGCTCGATTGTAATCATGTATTGTCTTTCCGCTGACTGGTTAGCACGCAACAGAAGCTTTTCACTGTACCTCGGTACACGGGACAATAAACTACACTCAAACTCCAACTAAGCTAAACTAAACTAAGTCAATCCAGGTCTCCCCGCTGAGTCGATCGAGGCTCTGTCTTCACCCCCACATCCCTCTTCATCATTCTCACAGCAAAGCTGTAACTTGTGACTGTGCGGCTAAATGCAGCTCTAACTCCATCTACAATTAGTAGAGGGATAGACTAGTAGGGTTAGGAGTAGGGTGGCCATTCTTTTCCCTTCGAGCCAGTGCCACCATTCAAACAAGTGATCATGGCTGATCATCCACAATCGGTAGAAGTTCCTGCCTTCTCCCCATATCTCCTGACTCCGCTATCTCTAAGAGCCCTATCTAACCCTCTTTTTAAAGCCTTCAGAGAACCAGCCTCCACCGCCCTCTGAGGCAGAGAATTCCAGACTCACAACTCTCTGTGAGAAAAAGGGTTTCCTCGTCTCCGTTCTAAATGGCCGACCCCTTATTCTTAAACTGTGTGGCCCCTGGTTCTGGACTCCCCCAACATCAGGAACATGTTTCCTGCCTCTAGCGTGTCCAAGCCCTTAACAATCTTATATGTTTCAATAAGATCCCCTCTCATCCTTCTAAACTCCAGCGTGTACAAGCCCACTGTGGTGGCACTGATCATGGACATTGATGAGATGGAGTAGAGGAACGAGATAGAGAACTTGATGGGTACAGATGGAATACAGTTGAACAGAGGGATCTGGGTATAACCGTGCATAGTTCCTTGAAGGTGGAATCT